>NC_080419.1:32969880-33249880 GCF_029873635.1 Malania oleifera | reverse complement strand
ATGTTGAATGTCAACAGGTAAATGACAAGCCTTTCCATAAACTAACCTATATGGAGACATCCTTAGATTAGTTTTGAAAGCTGTCATGTAAGCCCATAAAGCATCAAGAAGTTTAACCGACCAATCTTTCCTATTAGGATGGACAATTTTCTCCAAAATCATTTTTACTTCTCTATTTGCTAATTCATCTTGCTCATTCGTTTGGGGGTGATAAGGGGTGGAAACTCTATTTGTGATGCCATATTTCTTCATGAGTGAATAAAATGGTTTATTGCAAAAAATTTTACCCCCACCACTAATGATAACCTTAGGCATTCCAAAACAAGCAAATATAAAATGTAAAAATTTTAGCACAACACGGCGGTCAATTGTTTTACAAGCAATAGCCTCAACCCATTTTGAAACTTAATCCATAGCCAAAAAAATAAAAGTGTTCCCAAAGAAGTTTGGATAGGGCCCCATGAAGTTAATTCCCCAACAATCAAAGATTTCTGAGGTAATAATGGGGGAAAGGGGCATCATGTCTCTCTTACCAATGGTTCCTACTTTTTGACACAACTCATATGCCTTACAAAAATTGTAAACATCTTTAAACATGGAAGGCCAATACAAACTACTTTGCAAAATTTTGGCAACTATCTTTTTGGCTGAAAAATGACCACCACGTGCACCCATATGACAAAAGCTCAAAATAGAAGAAAACTCATCATTAGGAATGCACCATTGAATCAATTGATCAGAACAATATTTAAACATATATGGATCATCAAAATAAAAATGTGGTACCTCAGAGAGAAATCAGTGCCTATCTTGTGTAGACTAGCCAGAAGGCATTTGTTCAGTCACCAAGTAGTTTATTATGTCAGCAAACCATGCAGCTTTCTGAACCACAAACAGCTGCTCATCCGAGAGACTGTCATCAAGGGGAGAACTGACATTTGCAAAAGAAGGTGGTGGCAATCTGGAGAGGTGATTAACCACTACATTTTCAACTCCTTTTTCATCCATGATGGTGATATTAAGCAATTCAAAAAGAAGAATCCATCGAATCAATTTGGGCTTAGCATCCTTCTATGCCAACACACACTTCAAAGCATAGTGGTTAGTAAAAATAATAACAGGTGACCCAATAATATAAGAACGAAATTTTTCTAAAGCAAACACTAGAACTAACAACTCCTTTTTGGTGGTGGCATAGTTTTTATAAGTATCATTTAAAGTACGACTTGCATAATAAATAACAAAAGGCTTGTTTTCAACTATTTGACCAAGGATGACACCAAGAGTGAAATCAGTAGCATCATTCATAATTTCAAAAGGCAAGTCCCATCGAGGAGGTTGCATAATGGGTGCAACTTTCAAGTGTTTCTTTAGGGTCTCAAAGGCATGTTGGCACTCATCGGTCCGCAAGAAAATAGTACATTTAGTAATAAAGCACACAATCATTTAGAAATACTACTAAAACCTTGAATGAAACGCCTATAAAATCTAGCATGCCCAAGAATAGGCTGAATATCCCTCACTATCCTAGGGACAGGTAACTAGGAAATTAGCTCTATCTTGGCTCTTTCAACCTCTTTATCATGATCAAAAATTAGATGACCAAGTACCAAGCCACTACTGACCATAAACTAGAATTTCTCCTAATTCAACAACTAATTCTTCTTTTCACATATTTTCAGGACAATTGTTAAATTTTTCAAACAAACATCAAAAGATTTACCAAAAACAGAAAAATAATCCATAAAAACTTCACACATATCATCTAACATGTCAGAAAAAGATGCTAATCATACAGCCCTGAAAAGTAGCAAGTGCATTACATAAACCAAATGGCATTCTACGAAAAGCATAAGTACCAAATGGACAAGTGAAGGTGGTCTTCTCTTGATCCTCTGGTGCTAAGGCAATCGGATAGTATCCAAAAAAAAACCATCCAAAAAATAATAAAAAGCATTACCAGCTATTTTATCGAGTATCTAATCTAAGAAAGGTAATGGGAAATGATCTTTTTGACTAACTGAATTCAACTTATAGTAGTCAATACACATTCAACTACCTGTGTCGGGCTCGCCCACTTGCTAGCAGAGATAGGGCAAATGATATCCGCAGCTAACAAATTCAGCACCTCTTTCTTTACCACCTCTTTTATGGTGGGGTTTAATCTCCATTGTGCTTCTAGTCTCACATCTCCTTCCAGAAAAATATTGTGGGTATAAATTGAAGGGTCAATACCCTTGATTTTTGTGATAGTCTAGCCTATTGTTCCTTTATATTGTCTCAGTACCTTCAATAATTCAGTTTCCTGCTTCGAAGTAAGATGACAAGAAATAACCATCAGAAATGTGCTCTTAGCCGGGCCTAGAAAAACCTACTTTAAGATCTCGGGTAGTGGCTGTTGAATTTTTGAGTTTGATCCATGTTTTGATAATGAAAAAGCACAAGTATCTCACGTGTGTGCCTAGTACTTGAACATATCAAAATTTAGATTGCACACATGGAAAAGGAGAAATGGAAGCCAGGAGGAACTTAAAATAAAATATGCTTGGCGTATTCCATGAAGAATCAGAAGTGCAAAGAAAGAAGAAGAAGAAGAAGACATATGTTTAATTTGTAATGCATTTAGATTTTGTCTGTAATAATGCATGTCTTGCATAATATGATGCTTAGCTCAAACATGACCATAGACAGACCTTAAGGAACCTAACCTTTCATGAAAAATATTTTTCCAAAAATACTTAAATCATACAAAGTTTTAAAATTTATTTTTGAAATCAAAAAGGGGTTAAAACTAAAATTTTAGTAAAGAGCAATCGACCAATTTCTGAATGCCTTATAGGGCCCAGTCGATCGGCCGTACACTTGGCTAAAATTCAGATTTGTATGTGCCTAGTCGACCGGCCTTCCATGCCTTATTGGCACCAGTCGACCGGCCTACTTCCTTTTAGGCCAGAATTATAAAGTCTTGCTGATTGGCCCTGTTTTGCCTTCTAAACCCCAGCCGATTAGACCATGGTTTTGACCAAAATCAAAGGCCCAGCTGACTTGCCATTTTGCACTAAAAATGAGCCCCAGTTGACCAAGGCTTGAAAATCACTTGCTTAGAAAGAGAGAAGAATGATTCAAAGAAACCTTTAGGAGCTAAAAGAAATAAATCTTTCAAAAAGGGTTCATCTTTTAAATCCCATAACAACCTTTATGTCTCAAAAAAACCAAGGTGTAGTCCCAAAAGGGGGTGAATTGGGTTATTAAAATTTCTTCTAAATCTTTTTATAAATTCTTAACCTTTTTAAAATTCTTTCAAAGATTTCATGACTTCTTGTTGATTTATCCAATACACAACAAATACTTAAGTCTTTATTCAATTCTCAAAATCAATATTCAATCCACAACCATTCACCAACAAAGTAACTAATTGATCAACCAAACTTTAAACCATTCTACTACAATATATTCAATCAATCAAATATTCAATTAAGAAAGCTTTATAGCAATTCTCACCTTTTGTTTATAGCCCTGTGTATATAAATTTGATTTAAACCATGTATTAATGAAATTTGTTTCTTCAATGCAAACCACAACTCCAATTCCCAACAACTCAGAATTTAAATAAACTTTTAGTTAATTTGTCTTTAGGTGTTAACCAATCAACGCACTCCCTTTGAGGTTTCCACAAAGTATTGATCAACCAACGTACTCCCTTTCTGCTTCCGCAATCCCAAAACCAAATTTAACTTCAGCTTATTTAAAATCAAATCCTCATAGTTTTCATAATTAGAAATGTTGACCTTATAGGTCATGTCCGATTTTGATTATGACAAATACTCATTATATCTAATGGGTGTTTGAGACTTTGTGCAAGAACTTAAATTGACAGATCATAATGCACGTGGAGAAAGTGAAGCTTGAAGACCAAATTTCTATTGAAGACCCAATTTCTTATGTTGTAATATAATTCATTCATGTAAATGGTCTGTAATAGTAATTAGGGCTTTTTTGTATGTAATAATCACACACATCACATGCATGGTCAAATATGTAAGCTCATAATGCAAATGACTTTATAAAGACCTTAGGGTTTACCCTTCGGTCGAACAAAGGTTGACTGACACCAAATTTTTTCAGTGTCTTCAAAAAGACCTAAAAATGACCCAAAGACACACACCATTGCATTTGCATGTATTAGGAACTTGAATAGGGTGAAAGTGTATTGAATCGGGACCAAAATGCACACTTTGTGCACTTTCAGTTGATCGACCTTGGCAATTCGTTTTGCCCCGATCGACCGAACCCAATCTGGGTCAACCAATTGACCACAGCCCGGTCGACCAAACTCTTGTAGTTCAAATGGCCCCAGTCAACCGAACCCTCGCGAAGTCAACATTTTGACTTCCTAGTCGACCGAGAGAAAAATGTACTCCAACGCTCTGGTCGACCGAGGGTCCTCGGGAGTTGTCCCAATGGTATGGTCGACCGAACCATCTAGTTCAAATCTTCCCCATCAACCGAACCTTGCAAAATGGAAAATCGTCCTTTCAACATACTCGTTCGATCGACCGAAATGGTTCTAGTCGACCGGGTCTCTCGGGTTGCCCTGCATTTTTACCATGGTTAATTTATTTTTATTAGGATTAAAACATTTAAAACATCATTAATCCTTTCTAATAATCCAATTTATGTCCCCAATGGTTATATTTCTTAGGGTGTCTATAAATGCCCCTTCATTTGGGAAAATTAGCAACTTGATTAGCATACAAAAATCAAAAATCCTCTCCCAAGAAAAATACTCTCTACTACTCATACTATTTTTCAAATCACTCAAACTTACCTTCTCAAGTTCCTAAATCTTCTGTAAGTGTCTTGAGTGCTTGTGCAAAAAGGTTTGCTCTCTCATTGTTTTGAGATTGAATTGATTTTTTACGAGAGAATAACCTAAGTGTTCTTAGGGGGCTTTCCTCATAAGTCTATCCTAAGAAGACTTGCCTAAGCTTCTGAGTATTACATTTGTATTACAATATCTTAGAAAGCTTGTATTTGTTTTGGGTTGCAAAAACATTTTCAAAACTTACCCAAATATCTAGTGAGGTTTTTATTGATATATTTGTGAAAAGATATTTGTGTTTGTGATATAAATCTTTGCTGCAATATTTATTCAAGTACATATTGTTTGCTAAATACAAAGATTATATATCTTTTTCAAACCAAGCATATATTCTATATTCGTGATTGAGATATCCTGTTGTTTGATACATTTGAAACTTACTTGACATCTTTGTGTGAATCTGTTGATTGAAAATCTTGAGACACAAAGATTGTTTGTTGATACTCTCATGCACTCATTACACTGATAAAAAACACATTTGAGAGTTGAACTATTGGACCACACTGAGCTTGCATATTAAATCATTTGTGATGTATGTAATTGAACACATTTGGGTACATATCTGCTTTACTTGAAAGCACTTTTATCTGTACCAATTGATTGTAAATATGAGTGATTCTAGGTGTGGCTTGAGGAGGCGGTAATCCAGCCCGGTAAGGATTGTTGTAAAGGTTGAGGTCACCCCTGTGCTAATTGACATGATTTGTATAGATGTCACTCCACCCGTTTAAGTGAGCAAGTTATAGTGGTAATCATTGTTCTTGTTAGCCAAGGTGGGGATGTAGGCAATTGGCCGAACCTCGATAACATCTTTATGTGTCACTCTCACTTTACTGCTTTCTGGTGTATGTGGCGTTGATTAAATTGCTCTATCTAAATTCTAGTATATTTACATTACTTGCACTAATTTGACCATAGGGTTGTGAACATACTGGTGTTAGAATACTTACCAAGGGATTAAATTTTAAAAAATACCAATTCAGCCCCCCTTGGGATCACGGTGAAGCTAACAAGGAAATTTAAATCATCCACGCAGTTAATATATGTTGAAAATAAAGAGACTAGGGGAAAGAGAGAGAGACAAGGATTTTACGAGGTTCGGCTTATCCCCATCCTACGGTCCTCACCTTAGGAAAACCACTTAAGAATTCCACTATGCTAGTTCTTTTCCAAGCAGAACAAAACCGTTACACACTCCTTCAATAGGCTAGAGCACCACCTCTCCAAGTGATACACCACACTCGGTCACTCCTTCAATAGGCCAGAGTAGTCACCTCTCCAAGCAATACCCCATGCTTGGTCAACGATCCAAACACCTTGAATCATCCAATAACTACAAGAAATTCAAAATAATTGTTGCGTATAAGAACACTCTCAAACAGAGCAGATTAGTACAAATTCAACACTATGTACTTCAAGAATTTAAATATCAAGATGAAATAAAATTGAAGTGCAAGATAAGATATTACCAATTCCTTCTCTAGATGAATATCAGCAATAAATCAGTAGAATTCTCCCAGCAAGAGTGTGGGCAAGAGTGAGCTTTGTGAGAGATTGAAAGTAAGATAATTGGTTTCTTGATTGTATGCTTGGTTAATTAATTCCTTGGGTTAAAGGAGTATTTATAGACCTTTTAGGGTGAATTATCTTGTTTCCCAAGTTACTTGGAGTGTCCACCAAGTTTTTATAATGTTCACATTTGAAACACTAATTTTTAGAATTTTTCCGTTGAAATTCAAAATTTGAATTCAGGGTCAGTCGGCTGGACAGGCGACTGGGTAAGCATTTTATATAGGGTCAGTCGGCTAGACAGACAGCTGAGGCCTTTCTTTCTACTAAAAATTAATTCAATTAAATTGTCCATCGGCTGACTAAACATAGTTCAAAAGTATTAATCAGCTGGGCTTGTTAGTTGGCTAACTGATTATAGGTCAAAATGGTCAGTCGGCTGGGTAGTTTATTCAACTGTTATATTTTTGTCAGTTGGCTGAGAAATTTTAGAGTATTCTGGTCAGTCAGCTAACCAATCAATTTTTTCCAAAATTTCTATTTTTTAAGATTTTAATCCTTTTTTTATTTGAAAAACTTAAATGTGACTTTTCAAACATTTTCTAGGGTTTTCTAAAAACTAGTCTCTAAGTCGTTGTTGCATTCTAATGAGATTCAACATATTTTAAAAGATATTTGAAATATAAGACACTTACATAAAGACTTCTAGGATTTTGGATATTCTTGGTGCTTGAGTCTTCATGCTTGTTTTTCTCTGAGCTTCTCTTGCTTTGCTTTTCTTTGGCTCTCTTGCTTTTCTTCAAGCTTTGGTATATTTTAAACTTTTAGCAAGTCCTTTTGTAACATCCATGCTCTCATATTCTTCAAGCTTTATTTGATCAGCTTTGCATCAATACTTTGACTCTTCTTTATGATCATTTTACTTTATATTCTTATGCTTAAATCCTGAAATATCATTACTTAACCAAATATGTTAAGTTTCTCTTATTTGTTAGCATCAAAATAAGATGTTAAGCCTTGTAAGGCCAACACCTCATCTAGTAAAAAATTGGATAAATAAGTATAATCTTTTACGTATATACAAAACATGCTTATTCTACGTAAGAAAAGGGCACCTTCGATACACCTGCCCATTTAGAGGTGCTAGAGGCAAAGATAAGAAAATGATATGGGTGACCAAGAAAGCAAACCCCTCATGACCAAAGGAAGAATGGATTCCAATAGGAATTACATAATAGTTTAATTCTTCCTTAGATCTTAGGATTAGGTTTAGGGGTGGTAATGACTAAAAGGCTTAGGAAATGGTTTGTGCCTAAAATGTTAAAACTTAGTATATGGATTCACTATACACTATTTTGCATACTAAGAACATTAGAAAATCAAGCCAATACATAAAACTTGAGTAATTTATCCAATCTGAACTTAATGAATATACATCATAATGATTTGTTAAAATGTGAAAATATTGGCCATGGCATGCTAACTTTGAACTGAAAAGGAATAAGCTAATCTCTGCTTAAATGGGACGTTAGTCTCAATGTAATTCATATTATTCCACCAAAATGTTCAAAGTGAAGGTTTATGGCATAATTAGTTATAATATTGAAAACTTTTTATTTCTGGGATGAAAAATATAAATCATATTCTCTTAAATAAAATCTCAGACGCATGCTAGAATAAATCCACTTCCAAATGGACGAAAGCATCCTTGCCTGGTACATAATTCTTAATGCCTAACCCATGCCTAAATATGAATATCTTAAGTTAACCATCTTTTGTCCATTGCACAGAATTGAGCCCTATGGATCCATCTCATACTATCCATAATATATTAAATAATTAAATCTCTTTAATGGATGGCTATTACCTCTTCATCTTGATTGTGGCATGAACTACCTTGGGCCATTCAAAATTGTTGACTCCATCTTCTTTCATGATCAGGTACTTATTACATGACACTCACGATGAACATTATAAAGAAGCTTTCTTGAGAAGCAGCAGCACCTGGAAGATGGTTGGCCGGAGTTTGCCAGAAACCATGACTTGCACGTGGGGGATTTCTTGGTGTTCGGGCATGAAGGGAACTTGGTGTTTCATACTATGCTCTTTGAACCCATTGACTGCGAGACGAAATACCCACTTTATGATAATCATCATGCGAAATTAGGAGATGATTATCAAAGCCAAGATAAGGATCAAAGTTTTAAACCAAACGTTGTGAAGGATTTCAGAGAGTCTAAAGATGTCTTGAAGAAGAAGCCAGTGCATCCCTGTTGTTGGAGCACTGTACCATTTTCTTTGGATCCTACAATGTGTATACCATCATCCTTTGTGAGAGCTAATAGTTTAAGTGACAGATGCTACAAGATGATTCTAATAAGTGAGAAGGAAAAATCATGGCCAACGAAACTATGGTACAAAAACATGTGACAGCCGACGTTGCATTAATCATTGTTGGCTTGCATTCCAAGTTGCAACCTATCAAAATAGCTGCGACATCATCTTTAGCTTGCCTATCCTGAATAATGTACTGTCTCTCCTTTCATAAGCTCTCAAATAAAATTCAAATCCATTATAGCTTTATATCCTTAGAGATGTGTTGAATGGATAAAATGATTGCACTTTGTTTCAATCTAGATGACAGTTCAAAGTTCAAAGAAACCTATGTATGAGCAGTTAAATTTGGAAGCCATTCAAGCTTGAGCCTCTCACGCATTAAGATTCATAAGAAAAGAGGCAAAATAGGCTTACTACAACTAAAGAGATATTCATTATGACTTTTTAGTCCTCTAAGCTTAGGGATTCAAAGTCAAGTTTAAATCATTGAAAATATTAGGGCACTTGGCTAAGAACTTGAAGAATGAAAATGAGATAAAGGCATAAGATGGTAATGTATTGAGTGCATAACTCAGCGGGAGCATTTATTCTTGTAATTTCGTGGATATATGAATTAAATGCTCTTATGAATCTTATGCTTATATGCCTTTATAAGAATAGCACTGCAACTTACTATCCACTATTGTTTATTGTTTATATTTTCTTGATGGATAGTCTACATTCTGATATATACCATGAAATATTGTTGGGTTTACCGAATCACTGTTATTGCACGCTTAATCTGGAACGCCACCTGTGTGGCTAATGCAGTGACTTGTGAATTGCATAGTGGCAGGTATTATAGGTTGTTGCATGCTTACAATGAATTACTTGCTGAAAACAATCAGGTTTTAGTGCATGTCTTTATAGGAAATGTTCTATTTACAGATGACATGCTGTCGAAATTTTGTTCAATTTTTTCCAAAATAATCAAAATCCATAAACCATGTGCATAAATGATTATGAATTAGTGCATGCTTGTGTAAACTACATAATTATTTGAGTATAGCCTTGTTGGCTATCGAGTGCTGAATAGAGTGCAATTTGCAGAAATTTTAGAGCTAAATGTTTATAACATAGTGCATGCTGAAATTCCTATGAAGGATGATTGAATGATAAAGGTTCTATCAAATGAACTTTATCCTTAGTTGAAAATGCTTTTTCATGTGCATTCGAGGAAGTTGAGCTCCATCCTTAGGAAATGCATTAATTTTAAAATCTTTGGCACTCATATGCATCGCATGTGTTTAGCTTTTTGAATTTTGAGGCTCTTCTGAAAACCCCTTAACATCATATCTAGTTTCAATGGATTTATAAGTAAATATGGATTGTTCTTGGTTATGTGCAATATATCATGATAATATCTATTTTCTTATGCAACTGTGTTCCTTAGGAAGACAAAAAAACTACTGAGCAAATATTTAAACAAATAAACCAATCTCGGTATTTCCTAGCCATTCAAACCATGTGTGTAAAAGAATCAAGACAATAAATAATAGCATAAGGGAACACGTGATATGATAGCGGGGTTTGGCTAATACTGCATACATCTTCGCCTCAAGCTCCAAGCAAGAGGATTCCACTAAAGTTCACTTGAGGGTGGAGCGACACCGCATACAACACCCTTTCCTTATTAGGTAAGGGAAACCCCAGGTTAGATTAATAGGGCTACCCCAACCATTACAACCAATTCTTATGGGCTAGATTAACATCCCCTCAGACCACGCTTGGAATACAACAGATAAACAATATAAATTTTTTGTATAATATCAATGCTTCTCTAATAAGCAAGTATGTACCAATACAATCAATGCACTTTAATATGATAGGAGTTATAAGCTCAATCAAGTATATTAAAACAACTCTTGAATCTTGCGATAATAATGCAAGACTCACAAGCCCTAGAAAGTTTTCCCAAAGAAACTTATAAATAAAATCACAAGGGAAAACTCCAACTTACTCTCAATAAAAATCAATATCAATCAAAGAATATCAAATGAGAGTTTAAGCTTGTAGTATGGATGATCTCAAGATACTCTCACCAAAAATATTTTGCAAGAGGAATGTGCAAGAGTAGGATTTTTAAGCTTGTATGGGAAAAATGGGTATTTGAAAATTCAGAGGATTCTTGCTAATGATGTTTGCTAATATCTACCTAATTAAGCCAAATGAGGGAGTATATATAGACGCTCCTCAAAATATGACCATTGGGGACTCATTCAGCATTTTTTAAAATGTTTAATTATGTTTAAAGAAATTTAATCTTGTTTAACCACGGTAAAAAATTTGCCAACTCGAGAGGTTCGGTCGACCATATTCAAGGGTCGGTCGATCACTTTAACAAGTTCGATCGACTGTGGCAATTTTGAACTACAGATACGGTCGACCGTATCAAGGCGATTTTGAACCCTTCGTAGGTCTGGTTGACCAAGACAAAGGATAGTCGGCTACTCATCTAGGTTCAGTCGACCGTGGCCAAAAAGAACTATACATTTGGTCAATCGGACGATTGGGGTGTCAGAAACTTTATGGTTCGGTCAACCGAACTGGTTGACTAACACCTTCCCCAATCGACTAGACCTCTTGGGTTGGGCAATTTTTCAAAACAAAAACGTCATTAATTTTGAATTAAACAAATAAACTAATGCCCAATGTGTCCTTAAGGGCCATACTTTTAGAGACTCAATAAATAGCCCATTTATAAATTCATTTAACAACTTTTGATTGTCTTGAAAATCTTCTCTAATATTTTGGGCTTTATTTCTCTCATTCAAGCAAGCTTTTATACTCTCTTTCTCTCATTCATATTAAAATCATTTTTTTAAGAGAGTATTATCTTTCATTCACTCCCTTCACTTGCAAATTCTGAATTACCCAGAGAATGGAAATATGTAAGAAATCATCCAAAAGATCAAATCATAGGAGAACCATCACAAGGTGTAACTACAAGATCTCTTTTAAAAAATCTATGTAATCATTATGCTTTCTTATCTCAAGATGAACCTAAGAATGTTGAAAAAGATCTATATGATGACTCATGGATAATAACCATGCAAGAAGAATTAAATCAATTTGAATGAAATAAAGTATGGAAATTAGTTCCCAAACTAGATAATCATTCACTCATCGGAACTAAGTGGGTATTTAGAAATAAAAAAGGATGAAAATGGAATTGTGGTGAGAAATAAAGCTAGACTTGTAGCTCAAGGATACAACCAAGAAGAAGGAATAGACTATGATGAGATATTTGCTCCCATAGCTAGAATGGAAGCAATAAGAATGCTTTTAGCTTACGCATCTCATAAGGAATTCAAATTATATCTAATGGATGTAAAGAGTGCCTTTTTAAATGGTTTTATAAATGAAAAGGTATATGTAGCACAACCACCGGGCTTTGAGGACATTCAAAATCTTAATTATTTGTATAATTTAACAAAGGCTTTCTATGGATTAAAACAAGCCCCTAGGTCTTGGTATGAAAGACTAAGTGAATGCTTACTAGAAAAGGGGTTTTCTAGAGGAAAGGTTGATAGTACCTTATTTATAAAAAATAAGAAGGATGACATGCTTATAATCCAAATTTATGTAGATGATATCATATTAGGAGCAACTAATAATGATCTATGTAAGGAATTTTCTAAATGTATGCAAGAAGATTAGTCAACCGAACTTCCAGTTCATCTGTGATTGAGTCGACCGAACCATAAGGATAGCAGACTGAAATTCAAATATAGTCGACCGAACCTCGAATGGTTTGAAAATCGCCTTTGTCGGTCAATCGAACCTTCAATTCAAAATCTCCTTGGTCGACCGAATTTGGCAATTGGGTTGACCGAACTTAAAATATGTCGACCGAAAACTCTTGGTTTAAACATTTTTAACTTTAGTAAAACAAGGTTAATTTTATTTAACCTTCATTAATCTTTTCTAAAGGGACCCATATGTCCCCCAACGGTTATATTTTTATGGATGTCTATATATACTACTTCATTCGGGAAGATTAATGAGTGATTAGTAAATATCATTAACCAAAAATCTTCTGAATTTTCAAAAACTCATATTAGCTAAAAATCCCTCTCTTACTCATCCTACTTGCTAAAATTCTTAGGTAAGAGTATTATTGAGGTTGTTCATATTAGCTCACACTCTCATTGTATTTATTTGATATTGCTCATTGTATTTATTTGATATTGATTTTATTGAGAGTGAGCTTTAGAGTTCTCTTGTGATTTAATTAATAAGTCTTCAGTGGGAATACTCTCTAGAGCTTGTGAGTCTTACATTATTATTGCAAGTATTCAAAGGCATGCTTTTGTGCTTTTATAAAATACTTTTCAAACAACTTTGTTTCAAATATCTCCTATAATTTATACTTGATATTTGTTCAACAGATATTTGAGTGTGTTTTTGAGGTCTTCGAGGTTATTTCTTGTGATTGATATACATAATTTAACTCAAAGATATATTCACATCACTCTCACACATAAACTATTATTGTTGCATATAACTGAGAGTTGGCATTTAAAATTCACAGAGCTTATACTTTCACATTATACGGAAGTGCAATTTGTAATTGTATTAAGCATATTGTTGTACAAATCTTCTTGTGTTAAAAACACCTTTACTTGTACGAAAAATGTTATTTGATTGTAATCTAGGCATGGTCTGAGGTGGGAATTCTCCGCCTCGTAAGGAGAGTGTGTAAAGGTTGAGGTCAGCCCTAGTAATTTGACCTGGCTATAACCGATGTCGCTCCACCTATTAAGTGAGCAATAGTGGTAATCCTTGAGCTTGGGAGCTGAGGTAGGGATATAGGCAGTATTGGCTGAACCCCAATAACATTTCTTGTGCCTGCTTTTAATTTCCGCATTTTAAATTTCAGCACTTGATTGTTCGCATATAATTGTTTTAATATTTGATTGGATTTATGATTGCATAAATAGACCCTGGGTTGTGTATTACCGATATCTGATTTAACGTAGGAAGAAATTTTAAAATTCCAATTCACCCCCCTCTTAGGAATACACCAATTCCAATAATTGGTATCAGAGCCTCGTTGCTTAGACTTGAACATTCTTTTGCTAAAGAACGCAATAGCTCTAATTGGTGTATCCCCATTTGGAGAGAGACAGTCATTTACCTGTCCTCCACTATTTTGTGATGTTAACTATACCCACTAGAAAATTCGAATGAGCATTTTTATAAAATTTATGGACTAGAGGGCTTGGCAGGTGATCGATAAAGGAACTTGTATGCCAGAAGAAAATGATAGTAATTCAATGCATACAAATTCACATTCCATGGACTTACTGTATTGCGCTTTAGATTCTAATTTTTTTTCATGAGATTATGTTATGTACAAATGTGAGGGAAATCTAGGATGAGCTAGAAAAGAAATATGGAGAGCCCAAAGACAAAGAGATAATTCCTTTGAATGCTTCAAGCTCATATGATTAGGAGGACATAAATCATGGGATAGTAATATCAATATACACTGAGGTATATGACTCTTACTCAGCCTCATTTGCTGATTCGTGCAATAATTCATATGATGATTCTTATACTAAAGCTTGTGATATATCATATATTGAATCATCAATTGCCTCTAATGATTGCTTTGATGACAATGCATGTATTGATTTATACAATTACTGTTGTGATATCTCTTGTAATGAATCAAGCAATAATTTTACTAATGAAAGCATGTCTTCTAACATAGAACTTAATTTGGCCTTATTTAAAATTCATAAATTTCTAGTTAGGATGTCCAATCATAAAATCTTCTTGAGAAATCAAAATAAAAAAATGGCAAAACAATTAAGTGAATTAAAAGAATATCATGCCACTATAGAGAAGAAGAAGATTAATAAAATATTGAAAGTTATCTCTCTAGAAGAAGAAATAGAAGACGATAAAGACTAAGAAAATATTGAAAGTTATCTCTCTAGAAGAAGAAATAGAAGATGATAAACCCTTAGGAATTAAAAGAAATAAATCTTTGAAAAAGGGTTCATATTTTATGTCCCATAGTCATGCCTCATCAGGTGAAAACAAATTAAATAAGCATAGCCCTTCACGAAAATCCAAAGTTTGCTTATTTCGAAAAATGAAATGGCACATCCAATCTACTTGTCCATCTAGAAGTTCCAGAGGCTTAGATAAAGAGATGGTGTGGGTAATTATGAAAGCAAACACCATAGGACCAAAGGAAGTTAGGACACAAATTGAAATTAAATAATTATCAAATTCTTCCTTAGAGCATAGGATTAGCCATGAAGGGTAGTAAAAATAGGAAATTGGTCAAAATTGCATTGTTGACTATGTTTGGTCGACTATATTTGCATGACTTAATGAATTCAACCGACAGTACCTTTGACTCTTAACTTTGACCTAGTTCGGTCGACTATATGATTTTATACTTAAGAAATTCAGCCGACCGAATCCAATTCGACTTACCTATAGCCGACCGAATCCAAAGCCGAACAGTTTTCAGTTGACCGTACCCTTCAAGAACAAAAGTCATTCGGTCAACCGAGCCGTGGAAACTAAAAAGTCACCTTAAGATTCAGCCAACTGAATGTTTCCTCAGTCAATTGACAAGACTCAGCTCAAACTACATTTATTGTTGTTCATCCAACCGAAACTCCATTCAGTCGACCGAACCTCACGGCTATATATATTGTCATTATGCAAAAAGCTCATTTTATCCTTCAAAATTGAGAAAATTCCTCTGTTTCTCTCTGTTTCCTAGAGACCCCATAGCCTACCCACCAAAACCCACTTGCCCAAATCCATAATCACTATGGCAAAGCCTCACGAACGTATAGAGGCCCAAGAAGTCAGGTACGTGGACGACAACTGGTTTCTCTCACCAGTTGCCAGAATAAGATACGTGAGGGACTTTCGTCGCAAGGAGCTCATCCTATGTAAAATTCTTGACCTAACTTTTAGGAAGCAGCATTTTGGAAATATCATGGATCTGCTTAGGTAACAGGTTTGGGAGTCATTCATGTCCCATCAGCCAAGGGGGTATTACCCCACATTTGTTAGGTTATTTTACTCTAATCTGGGTCATAATGATAATGGTTGCTACTCCCAGGGTCTGAATACCAATCTGAGGTTTGACACTGACTACCTAGCTGAAACCCTTGACATCCATAGGGGAGATTTTGAGTGTCCTGATGCGGTATGTGCTCGGATAAATGAGCAGGATTTCATTGTTCCAAGTTTTTCAAATTTAGTGATGACCATCCCAAATGCTAACCCTAATCATCCTCTAGATTATAGGTTCTTCAACTTAGAGGCTAAGATTGTTCATCATTTGATTACCTATAATATCTTACCTAGGGCTAGTTCCAGGGTCTATGTGTCCTATCTGAATTTTTGTCATGTGGTGTCTCTTCACCAAAAAGAAATTGGACCTGCCTAGCTTGATGATTAAGTGGATGTTCTCTAGGACTGTTGACCACATGATTATCATGCCATATGGAGGGATATAGAATAGGGTATTCAGGGATATAGAAGTGACCAGATCAAATGCTACTGTGCTTAAGAGAACGAGGAACGCTAACATCTTCTCCTCGGTCACTTTGAGGCATATAGGATACAAGTTAGCTGGAAACAAGTGGTTGCCCACTGCTGGTAGGAGACAAGTTGACCAGCAAGAAATTCCATAGGATCAACCACCACCAACGACCGTAGCCTCCACAGCCATCTAATGCTGATCTAATGGCTACCATTATAGGTATTGCTTCTTCCTTTGCCGAGTTCCGAGAGTCCTAATTCCAAATCACGCAGTCTCTTCAGACACACATCAAGGAGCTGGCCTCGTCATCTCATGCTCAATATACAACTCTGCCAAATGAGTTCAACCAGTTTGTTGTCTCCTCAGAGCAGAGATGCTGAGAGCTGGAGAGCGTTATGTTGTTCACTTCAATGAGCTGAACGATCGCATTCATGAGTTGAACAATAAAGGCGATGATGAGATGGACATAGCCAGAGATGAGGCAGGATCTTGTGATGATGGAAATAGTGCATAGGCCTTGGGAGATCATCGTGAAGCAACTTGTGTTTCTCTTATCTCTTTATTTACCTTTTATCTTGGGTTGTATATTTAAACATCATACATTATCATGTTTTCTTTCATTGATTGCACTGCATGTTCAGCTACTATCTATTTTGCACATCTGATGGCAGGGTCATTATGGATAGCTACTATTGATGGTTGAACTGATGATATTGATGACTATATTACTTTATCATGCATCGACTATCACTACTATTTTTTCTTTACTGATTATTTCTGGAATGCCATTAGCATGGCTGATGTAGTGATGTGTAATACTAGCGCATATTTTGTATGATTTTTTTGACTTACAGGTTCTGGAAATTTCCATTTTACAGATGGCATGCTGCCAAAATTTTAATAGAAATTTTCCCAAAAATAAAATTTTGTGCAAAGTTGATTATGTTGAAACAAATGTTAAAATATTTTTGAAAGGATGAGTGAAAACTAATTGAATATTGAACTTCATCCATACATGATCATCATATACTTAGGGGGAGCTGAGCTCCAGTTGTAGAAAGAGAGCATAAAGGACTCATTTGAATCATGTTTAGCTATTTAAGTATTGAGGTTCCTTTAAAAAATCTTGAAGACTATATCCAGTCTATGAATAGATATGAATTGTTCTAGGTTGTGAGTATCATTTCATGCCTTAGTATATATTTTCTAATGCATTTGAAGGATCTAAGGAGACTATACTAGTTGCAATGCTTGAAATGAATTAATAAATACCTACTATAGTTATGATAAAGAAATTTTAAGAGGTTGCTTATACTTCTTTGTATGCTTAATAAATTAAATTTTGACTAGTACAAGCAAATTATTTCATCTAAGTTAGGATTTAAATTAAAAGGGGGAGCATCTAAAATTAACTCTAGTTAACTCACCAACTATTTAGCTTAGATCTGTTTTGAATCAAGTGTGGCATGCGCTTAGATATGTTGTTCTTATTGCAAATCATAACTTGAAATATGTTATTTTTGCCACAGTTCTATGGTTTTGTCATATGATCCTTGTCTTCAATTTTCAAATATTTTTGGGATTTAAATGGTTGATTATTCTAGTCATATTTTACATTGTGCCTACATATTTAACTAGAATAATCATTACTTGCTTGAGCATCTAATTAAAATTTCTTTTCCAGCAAGCACATCCCCAGTACTTCTTGAAAATATCATAAGGGCAATATATAGTTATATATACATATATATATATATATATATATATATATATATATATATTCATTAACATATATCTTACTGTTGACCTCATAGGTCACACCTGATTTTGATAATGACAAATACTCAAGTATTAGATGGCTATCTAGTTTATGTGCAGATTTATATTCGCAGATACTTTGATGGCGCATGAAGTAGAGCATGAAGACCTTGTAGATCATTTTTGTTGTAATTCATAATTATTCAATTTGGGTCTATAATATTAATTAGGGAAAAATGTCTATAATAAATCTCTGCATATCATGCATATAGCCTAATTGTAAGCTCACAGATCTTTGAGAGACCTTAGGTCCCTACACAAGTGCATAAAATAGTCCCCACAATCACTTGCACTATCAAAGGATTGAATTGAAATAAGTTGGACTTATTAGGCAATTTTGAGAGAGGTCAGGTGACCCAACCCTTTGTGTTCAAAACACATCAGGCTCCCGAACCATGAACAAGTCAACATGTTGACTTGGACTCGGGCGGCCGAATAAATTTGACCGCACCGTCCATGGGTGACTGAACCACTAAGGTGATCGTTCTCACCAACGCAGCCAACTGAACCTCACGTTCATTTTAACCTCGAGCAACCGAAATGCGGACAGAGTGATTTTTGCCTTGGGTCAGCCAACCGAGCCCTGATTCAGGCACCCCAACCTTCAAAAGTGGCTTTTTTGACTGAGTCTGTTCGGATAACTGAACCAAGGTTCAGCAACCTAAAGACTCTCAGGTTGCTTATTTTTTTACCAAGGTTAACAGGCTTAAACAGTGCTAAAATTTCTAAATTAGTTTTAAACAATTCTAATAATACCCTACATGTCCTAAACTGTCATAATTTGCCCAACTTCTATATATAGGGTCTCATTTGTGTGGGTTAACAATTAATTAAGAAAATCATTAGTGCAAAATCCTCTCAAACTTAAAATCCTATTTTGCCTATAATACTTCCAAATACTCTCTTATCTTCATTCCTTTGATCAATTTTAGCTTTGTAAGAGCTCTTGCTTGTGTTATTTCTTAGTGTAAATTGTTTGATACTCCCATTATTCTTGTTTGATTGATTTATTTATTTTGGGTAGTTAAGTAAAGTTTATCCTACAAATTTTATTTAATAAATCTTGTGTTGGGAAAAACTTAATAGCTTGAGGATCTTTGCATTGTCATACAAGATTCTTATAGTTATCATTTTTTGTGTACAGAGGTTTTTACAAGCTATAATTTTTCAAACAACTCTTGTGCTTATTTTACTGAGGAAAATATTTTTTAAGTTGTTTTGAATATTTGATTAGCATCTTTGCAACCCTAATCTAGCATTAATATTTCATATATCTTGTTTCAAAGAAGTAGCTTGTTTATACACTCTTGAGCATACATGTGATTATATCTTGTTGAGTGTTGCTTGAACAAAAATCACATCACAGAGCTTACATTACCAATACTATTGATGTGTGGTTGATTGATTACATTTGGTACATATTTTCTTGATTGAGAAGCATAATCATTGTACCCTATTATATTGTGAAAAATACTGTTGTATTCTAGGCGTGACCTAAAGGGGCAATAATCTAGCTCAGTAAGGATTCGTTGTAAAAGTTGAGGTCATCCCTGTGCTAATTGACCTACTTGTTTAGGTGTCACTCCACCCATTAAGTGAGCTTATAGTGGTAATCCTTGTGCTTGTTAGCCAAGGTGGGGACATAGCCAGTTTTCCGAACCTTGATAATATTTCTTGGTGTCATCTCTATTTACTGCTTTGTTGTGCATGCTTAGCTAAATTATTTGTGCAGTTTAATTTCCAATGTATATTTATATTCATTTACTTATCTACACTATATTGACCCTAGGCTTGTGTAATACTGTTGTTAGGGGATTGACCTAGGGGATAAAATTTGAAAATACCAATTCGCCCCCCTCTTGGGTTTACGGTAAAACTAAAAATTGGTATCAAAGCCATGTAGCATAGACTTAGTAGTTAATTTGAAAAAGATCTAGGATGGCTTATAGCACCGTGACCCCTTTCCCTGAGGGACCCTCTTCCACACGACCTTTGGTTTTCAGTTGTGTTAATTACACTTTCTAAAAACAAAGGATGTGCATCTACCTTTAAAATATAAATTGGAAGGTGTGGAGCATTGTCTCTAATGGAAATTATGTTCTTATGAAAACAGAGGGTGAGACTAGAATTTCTAAAGGAAAACCCTTAAAGGGTTGCCTCCTTTTTGGGAAGCTAAGGCTACAGAAATTATGTCTCACTGCATGCATTGAGATGATTATGAAAATCCTTAAAGGGTTGCCTCCTTTTTGGGAAGCTAAGGCTATAGCCATTTCTAAAGGTAGAGACCTTAAGGCAATGACATTAGACATAGGTTCACTGATCACCTATGAGCTAGCTATAAATGAGAGACTTTACGAACATAATAGGGTGAATAAGATGACTGCATTGAAAACATCCATTAATACATCTAGTGAATGTAGCGAACCTAATTCTGAGAATGATATGGCCATGACAACTAGAAAATTTAGAAAATTCTTCAGGATGAATAGATAGTCATACAAAAGATATAGGGAGTCTACATCTGATAAGGGAGAGTCAAGTTAAAGAAAGGAAAAGTTAAATGCTTCTACATTCTATAACTACAACATGGTTGGGCATATCAAACTGGATTACCCACTACTAAAAAAGGATGCTAGGAAAAAGAAGAAAGCCATGAAAGCGGGCACTTCATGGGATAAACTAAGTAGTAGTGACACAGACTCAGACTACAACAACTCAGAGGTTGCTAATATGTGCTTGATGGCACATGATGATGAGGTATCATCTTCTTGCTCTTTATCTTCATATTATTCTTCTGATGATTGTGAATCTGATAGCATGCCTACTTTTAGAGAATTGCAATTTGAATATATTCATGTGTCTAAACTATTGAATAAAATGACCAAGGAAAATGATGTTTTGAAAAAGAAATGTGAAAATTGGTCAAAATTATTTGAAATGGCAAAAAATTCTCATGCTTCGAATCTTAAAGAAAAGGATTTGAAAATTAATAAGCTTGAAAGAAAATTGAAGGATAGCTCCAAAATTATTTTTAAATTCACTGAGAGCCAATGCAAATTTGAAAAACTACTTGAAGCCCAAAGAAATTCTCTCAGTAAAAAGGGTCTTGGTTTTATTGGCATTGAGAATGTTAGACGGCCTAGTCTTTACTTGGGGCATTTCACACGTGAATCAAAATCTCAAATTCCACCAAAGGATCCTAAGTGTAGAATGAAATGTTTTAAATGCAAGCAAATCGATCACATTCAATTTGATTGCCCATTTAGAAAAAGACGTGTAAAAATTAGAAAGGTGTGGGTAGTTATGGGTAATCCAGTCACTAACCCCCATGGACCCAATAGAATTTGGGGAATAGGATTAGTTACTTTGTCTATCAAACAAGTGTTTTTGAGATCGTCATCCTCCAAGAATAGGTGGTACCTGGACAGCGGGTGCTCACAACATATGACCGGCGACAAGGCAAAATTCGCTTCAATCACTCCCAAGGATGGAGGGTATGTGACATTTGGCTACAATGCAAAGGTACACATCATCAGCGTAGGTAAGGTTGGTAAGGATCATTCCCTGGTTATTGATAATGTTCTATTAGTTGATGGCTTGAAGCATAATTTGTTGAGCATTAGTCAATTGTGTGATAAAGGATAAAAAGTTCCATTTGAAAATGATAAATGCATAATTGGAAACAAATCGGATCATAAAATTCTTCTCACTGCATATCGCCATGAAAATGTATATACTACTACTTTTGATAATTTAGCTTCAAACCAAGTAACTTGTTTTTCTGCAATTAATGAAACTAGTTGGTTACGACATAGATGCTTAGGACACGCTAGCATGGACTTATTGTCAAGACTAGTAAGAAAAAGATTTAGTGAAAGGCTTTCCTAAAACACCATTTGTGAAAGATAAAATCTGTGATGCAAGTCAAATCGATAAGCAAACAAAATCTAACTTTAAGAAAAAGAAATTTATATTTACCACTAGACCACTTGAAATGCTTCACTTGGATTTGTTTGGTCCTAATTTTGTGCAAAGTCTTGCTAGAAAATCATATGCTTTTGTCATTGTTGATGACAATTCTAGGTTCACATGGGTGTTGTTTCTCTCACATAGAAATGAATCATGTCAACAGTTTACTAAGCTTTGCAAGAGAATTCAAAATGAAAAAGGCTATAAGATAACTCACATAAGAAGTAATAAAGGCACTCAATTTAAAAATGAAGGCATAGAAGATTATTGTAACCTAGAGGGTATATCACACAACTTTTCTACACCTAGGACCCCTCAACAAAATGGCATCGTAGAAAGAAAGTGAAACCTAAGGTGTAGTCCCAAGAGGGGGGTCAAATTGGGTCTTTTAAAAATTCCTTAGATCCTTTTTGTTCCTTTTTACAACCTAATAGTTATGGTGCAATCCCAATAGGGGGTGAATTGGATATTTAAAATTTGTTGCCTAGGTCTACTGATGTTAACAACAATGTAATTAAGCCAAAGGTCAGTCTACGCAATCATCAAGCAAACATACATGTGCAGTAAATGTAAATTACAGAAATATAAAGAACACGCATGATATGTTATCGGGGTTCGGCCAACTGTGCCTATGTCCCCGCCTTGGCCACACCAGCCCAAGGATTACCACTGTAATGCTCACTTAACGGGTGAAGTGGCACCTAATACAACCAGGTCAATTCAAGGGGCTGACCTCAACCGACACGCCTTAACAAGATGACACACCTAGCTTTCCTAACCAGGTCTAAGCCAATCCGGGACTATTCCATAAGAGCGTCTCCCTCTTCAGGCCCGTGCCTGGAATATAACCAATGTGTATAAATTGTTTGTACATGGAAATGTGCTTCAACATAAGCAGATGTGTGCACCAATACAACTCAGTCAATAATGCAAGCACGAATGATATGTAAATATGCTCAGTGCTCTAATGTGTGCTAAACACTCAATCACGTATATATATTTTTATTCCAGATCTAGAGTGTATATCTAAGCAAGATTTGAAACATACTATTTGAATATCACAAAATCATATCAGGGTTTCAAATATGCTAAGCAGGATAAATCAAACAAACTCAATAGGATATTTCAATGTATAAAGCACAATGGAGTTGTTTGAAAGACTAGTTTTTTGTAAAAGGATTTTTGCACATAAAATCTAGGTTTGGGTAACTTGCAACAATAATGCAAGAACCAAAACCCTCAAAGTCTTTCCACACAAGATTTATCAAATGAAATCGGTGGAAGAACTTTAGGCTATACTCTCAAGTAAAATCAATCAATCAATATACCAAGAGAGAGTATTAGCTAGAGAAATTTAAGCACAATAGCCTTATATAGATACTCACAATGCTTAGAGAAAGAGAATGAGGAGTATGTGAGTGTTTTAAGAAGTATTTGGGTAATATAGGGTTTTTAGGGTTTTGAGAGTTGAGAGAATTTTTGCCCTAATCAAGTTTGCTAATCCTTGCTAATTAAGACAAATGAACTGGTATATATAGGCAAGGAGGATTTTTTGACCGTTGAGGACACAATGGGTATAATTAGAATTGTCTGAAAGACTATTAAGAAAGTTAACCCAGTTTACCCCTTTTAAAAAATTAGTAAATATTATTTTAACCCGCAAGGTTTGGGTGCCCGAACAGACATAGTCAAAAATTCAACTTTAAGAGGTTCGAGTGCCCGAGTTGAGGTCCGGTTGGCTAACTCAAAGTCAATAGCCAAATGTTCAAGGTTTGGGTGCCCAAACCTAAGTTTGGTTAACCGAACCAAGCAGTTCAGTCACCCGAGCTTCTATTTGAATGTAAACATTCAGTCGCCTGAGTAGTTGAAAAGTGCTTTGACAAGCATTCGGGTGCCCGAGGAAGATACGTTCAAAAGAGGTTCGATCGCCCGAAGCTAATTCAACATGTTGACTTGTTCGGTCGCCTGAGCCACTTTACACAGCATAGGTTCGGTTGCCCGAACCCTCTCAACCTTTTCAATTTTCAATTCAATTTTAGCCAATTTATAATTCTCCGGATATGAGGATGATAATGGGGACTTATTAGTGCATTTGTTTAGAGACCTAAGGTCTTTCTATCCTATAGGAAAAATCCAGCGTCAATCGACTGAAGGGTGATCCCTAAGGTCTGTGTAGGTACCTAAAGTCCAACTATGGTCATTTTGAGCATACCTACCTACCATGCATGATGCAAATTATTACAAGCCATACATGCGCACAGTTTATAATAAATTACATCCCAGAATGAAGAAATAACAAAATGAATACAAAATACAACACATAGATCTTCATTCTTCGGCACGAACACCTCATGCCATCATGATATGTCTTTTAGTAAAGCGCGCACACGGTGAACCTGCATGCAATTCTCAGTACAACCATCAGTACCAAGAGTATTTTTCATAATCAAAATTGGGTGTGACCAATGAGGTCAACACAATCTTTTAAGGCTTTCTTGTATTCTTGTTAACCGGGAAATCCACACAAACTCCTATTTCCTCTAATTAATTCACAATCACAACAACCACAATCAATCAATCAACTATTCAAGCAAAACAACCATACACCAAGAAATCAATTTGGAATATTTAGCGACCTTGTATATGAATGTGAAGTTCCTGTTGTTGGCTTTTGAATTTGAATATTAAAATGACATCCAAGCACATTTTTAATATCAAAATTTAAATAAACCTTTAGCTAATAGGTTTAGGGATGTTAACCAATCAATGTACTTCCTTTCAGTTTTCACAAAAGATCGATTAACCAATGTACTCCCTTTCGGTTTGCACAAGCCCAAAAATAAATTAGAATTTGGGTTTACTTAATTTCCAATATGCGTTACTTTATGATTAAAAATATTAAAACATCCACGCAGGTTATATCGTTGCTGAAATGTAAAAGAGAGTAAGGGAAAGAGAGTAACACCACCACTTTTACAAGGTTCGGCTTACCCCAACCTGCGTCCTCGCCTTAGGTCAACCACCTAAGGAATTCATTATACCTTGTTCCTTTCGGGTGGAACAAAAACCTTACTGTTAGATTTCGGTGCAACCCCAAGAGGGGGGTGAATTGGGTATTTAAAATTTAACACCTAGGTTAGCTAGATTTGTCAATAGTACAATCCAACCTAGAGTCGGTCTACACAATCAAAAAATAAACATACACGTGCAATAAAGATAAAGTGCAAAAATGTAAAGAACATACTTGATATGTTATCGGGGTTCGGCCAACTGTGCCTATGTCCCCGCCTTGGCCACACCAGTACAAGGAATCCACTAATGGCTCACTTAACGAATGGAGCGGCATCTAATACAACCTGATCAATTAAACGGGCTGGCCTCAACTGACACGCCTTAGCAGGATGGTGCACCTAGCTTTCCTAACAGGGTCTAAGCCAATCTAGTACTATTCCACAGGGCTAGTCTCCCTCCTTAAGCCTGTGCCTGGAATACAACCAAAGTGTATAAAATGTTTGTACACGAAAATTTGCTTCTAGACAAGCAGATGTGTGCGCCAGTATAGCTTAATTAATAATGCAAGCACTAATGATATGTAAATATGCTCAGTGCTCTAATATGTGCTAAACACTCAATCACATATAGATTTCAGTTAAGATCTAAAGTGCATATTCACGCAATATTTGAAACACGCCCTATGAATAAAACAATATCATATTAGGGTTTCAAAATATGCTAAGCAAGTTCAAACAAACAAGATCAATAATGTATTCTAATATTCAAGGCACAATGGAGTTGTTTGAAGTACTAGCCTGTGAAAAGGATTTTTGCACACAAAAACTAGGTTTAGGTAACTTGCAACAACAATGCAAGAACCTCAACCCTCAAAGTCTTTCCACACTAGGTTTATCAAATGAAACCGGTGGAAGAACTTTAATGCTAAACTCTCTCAGAAAATGGATCAAACAACAATGTAAATGAGAGTTCTAGAAAATGTGATTAAGCACACTAGCCTAACAAGATACTCACAATGCTTTTGAGAAATCAAGAATGAAGAGTTTGTGAGTGTTTGGAAGTAGTATTTGGCTAATATAGGATTTTGATAGTTGAGAGAATTTTGCCCTAATCAAGTTTCCTAATCCTTGCTAATTAAGAAAAATGAATGAGTATATATAGGCAAGGAGGAATTTGTTACCATTGGGGATATAGTGAGTATAATTAAATTTGTTTAAAAGACCATTAAGAATATTAACCATTTTTACTCCATTTAAAAATTCGGTAAAAAATATTTTAACCCGCGAGATTCGGGTGCCTAGCTAAAGATTCAAGTGCCCGAACAGACACAGTCAAAAATTCATCTTTTAGAGGTTCAGGGTGCTTGCAGGGTGAGTCGGTCAGCTGAACCAAAGTCAATAGCAATTGTTCAATACTTCAGGTGCCCGACTCACAGTTCGGTTAGCAGAACTAGGCCGTTCGATCGCCCGAGCCACCTTTTGAACGTAAACTTTCAGTCGCTCGAGTAGTTGAAAAGTGCATTGACAGGCATTCGGGTGCCCGAGGAACATACGTTCAAAATAGGCTCGGGTGCTCGAAGACCAAGTCAACATGTTGACTAGTTTCGTTGCGCAAGCCGCTTTACACGGCATAGGTTTGGTTGCCTGAACCCTCTCATTTTTCCCATTAAGTGCATTTTAGCCTTATTTTGATTCCCCTTGTTATGATAAGTGATGTAAGGGACTTGTGTTCTTAGTGTAGGTACCTAAGGTCCAACTATGGTTGTTTTGAGCATACCTACCTACCATGCATGATGCAAGTTATTACAAGTCATACAAGTGCACAGTCATAATAAATTACATCCCAAAATGAAGACAAACAAATGAATACAAAATACAACACATAAATCTTCATTCTTTGGCATGAACACCGTACGCCATCATGATATGTCTTTTAGTCCTAAAGAGTGCACAAGGTGAACCTACATGCAATTCTCAGTACAACCATTAGTACTAACTGGGTGTGACCTATAAGGTCAACACTTACAACAATTACTCTCTTTTTTAGGAAGAGAAACCTCTCCAAGGAACAACTTGTGCTTGGTCCAACGATCCAACAGACCTTTGAACCGTCAAATATCAAGATGAAAGAAATAGATCTGCGTACAAAAACACTCTCATAATTCAGAGTAGGTTGTACAAATTAAATTCTAAATCGTACTTCAAAAACCAAAGTTAAATAGAAAATGTGAAGCTTTAAAGGTCTAGAAGTCACCAATGGTTCTTAAAAAAAAAATTGAATGCAACTTGGAACCAATCTCTTGTTTGTCAATCCACCAATATCGTATAGTTTTTCTCCATCAAAATGATGTGAGCACACAAAACATTTTAGGAGAATTTAAGTGCAGGGATCGTATATAACTTCGGCGTATTGCTTGGTTGATCTTTTTGCTACTTTTGCTTGTGTATTTTTTCATTGCTCAAAGAGGTATTTATAAACTTTTTCAAAGAAAAATTTCCTCATTTAATATGAAGCGTTTAGGTAATTTTTCAAAAAGTATTAAATTATAGAATTAATTTTGAAAATCTTTCATTTAGGTAATTTTTTAAAAAAATATTAAATTATAAAAATAATTTTAAAAATTTTCCCACAAGTTTGAATTTCAAAGATTTTTAATTTTGGCAATCTTCTCGTAAGTCAAAAATTCTCAATTTTGACAATCTCCCTGCAAGTTTGAAATTCAAAGATTCTTAATTTTGACAAACTTCCCGTAAGTCAAAAATTCTCAATTTTGACAATCTTCCCGCAAGTAAAAAATTCTCAATTTTGACAATCTTTAAAATTCTAGTTTACTTGAAAAACTTAATTGGAACACTTTAAAAACATTTTTAAGAGTTTTTCAAATAATGATCTCTAGGTCTTTGATTCTTAAGGAGCTTCACATATCTAAATAACATTGACTTTGAAGTACTTACAACAATCCTTCTAATCATGGTCTCCTTAATCACTAAGTCCTTCAACCTCTTGAGGTTCACTTTTGACTTTAAGATTTGCTTGGCCTTTAACCTCTTCATTTGTCATTCATTGCTTCAATATTCTGAGGAGCTTCCACTAAATTAACATTGATCTTCAGCTTATCAACGGTGAGTGTCCTTTTACCTAAATCTGAAATCAAATCTCTAAACACCACATGTTAAAGCATCATTCATTTTGTTATCATCAAAACAAGATTGAAAAGCCCAGTTAGGCCAACAATCTCCCCATTTTTTATAATGAAAAATGAGGAACAAAAAATATGAATAAAAGTTAAAAAAAATCTCCCCCTTACATCTAACATTATTCTACTCACCCTTACAATAAACATTATTTTAGCAATTTGTAGATTCAAGACCAATCATGCTCATTGCTCAAAATTCAATATCATACGCTCAATCATGCCAAAATTTTTGCTCAAAAACTACTCTCCCTTTTGACATCAATAAAAAAGGGTAAACATTCATATGAACATAGGATCACACACTTCTCAATCATACCCAAATTCAATATCATATTTCATATTGGGCATTCTTATTTCATATGTCTTGTGACATCTTTGAATTTTCAATCACGCATATGGTGCCCAACATTCATATTTAAAAAAAATAGTTTAAAAAAATTGCATTTGTCATGCATAATGCATCATTCAAGTACCAAGATCATGACAATATTACCAATGCTCATAATTATGTTGTATTGCTAAAAAATCAAGTGATATATTCATGGATACCAATATACATCTTAGATATTCATGTTGAAGTTTTATCATGCACTTCTCATAGATGTCAATTTTTCATTTATTCATGTGATCATAAGCATACATGGTCAATACATTTCAAAAATCATGTTTCATACTTAATAACTTTATGCCCAAATTTTCAAAATACCAATTTCAAGATACCAATTTTTCAAACATCCGCATGTAGCATGCTGCATATCACATATCATGAGCCTATTTTTAAAAACAACAAGGAAAGTAATCCAAGCTAAGTGTTATATTATACAACACATCAAAGTACATGCCAAAACAAACTTAGATCATACAAAGAGACAAACTCTAGGTCAATCAACTGACACTTTTAAGTTTTACAAACAAGTCTAGGGTTGCTTTATCAATTAGTAGGCTAACCTTAGTATCAGTTGGCTAACTGCTCTCAGGTTCAAGGCAATTTACCTCAGTCAGTTGGCTGACCTCAGGGTCAGTTGGCTGACTGGCCTCTATTAAAAAAAAAAAAAGCACTTCAATTAGTCGGCTGACCTTAGAGTCAATTGGCTGCCTATAGATTTTTCTTTAAGCCTTGTCCTTTTAGTTTGTTTCTATACCATGTAGTAGACCAAGCTCTCTTCTAATGGTTATAAATCTATCTTTTGAGAGTGGGTTAGTAAAGATATCAGCCCATTGATCATTTGTATTGATGAATTCTAGAATGATGTCTTCTTTTTGAACATGATCTCTTAGGAAGTGGTGTCCTATGTCAATGTGCTTTGTTCTTGAGTGTGAAATAGGATTTTTAGATATGTTAATCGCACTCATATTATCACACTTAATTGGTACAGTTGTGTATTTCAAATTGAAATCTCTCAATTGTTGTTTCATGTAAAGAGTTTGTGCACAACAACTACTAGCTGCTACATATTCAACCTCATCAATTGACAAAGCCACAAAATTTTGTTTCTTAGAAAACCAAGAAACTAAAGATTTTCCTAAGAAGTGACATGTGCCACTTGTTCTTTTTCTATCTATCTTACAACTGGCATAGTCCGCATCTGAATAACTGATCATTTCAAAACCAGTGTATTTAAGGTACCATAGTCCTAAGTCCATAGTGCCTATTACGTATCTTAGGAATCTTTTAAAAGCTATTTGGTGTGATTCCTTAGGTGCTGATTAAAAATGTGCACAAATACACACACTAAACATTATATTGGGTCTACTGGCTGTCAGATATAATAGACTTCCAACCATACGGCTATAGTGCTTTGTGTCTACGAATTTTCCTTTTTCATCTTTGTCTAGGCTGATGGTGGTACTCATAGGAGTGCCTATGGGTTTACTATTTTCCATACTAAATTTTTGTATCATTTCTTTTATGTATTTGGATTGACTTATAAAAGTCTCATTCTTTACTTGTTTAATTTGCAGTCCAAGAAAATAGCTTAATTCCCCCATCATGCTTATTTCAAATTGTTCTTGCATACATTTTGCAAATTCTTTACATAGATATTTATTTGTAGCACCAAATATTATATCATCTACATAGATTTCAACTAAAAGCATGTGATCTTCCTTATTTTTAATGAACAAGGTACTATCAATTTTTCCTCTTGAAAATCCTTTCTCAATTAGAAATCCACTAAGTCTTTCATACCAAGCCCTAGGGGCCTATTTTAGTCTATACAAAGTCTTAGTTAGTCTAAATACATGGTTAGGATTTTCAATATCCTCAAAATCAGGGGGTTGTTCAACATATACCTTTTCATTAATATACTCATTCAAGAATGCACTTTTGACATCCATTTGGTATAACTTAAATTCTTTGTAGGAAGCATAGGGTAACAACATTCTAATAGCTTCCATTCTAGCTACGGGGGCAAAGGTTTCATCTTAGTCTATTCCTTTTTCTTGATTGTACCCCTTTGCTACAATTCTAGCTTTGTTTCTAGTGATTATACCATTTTCATCCTTTTTATTTCTAAATACTCATTTAGTTCCTATGATCGAATGATTTTTCAATTGGGGTACTAATTTCCATACTTGCCTTCTTTCAAATTGGTTTAATTCTTCTTGCATTGCAACTATCCAAGATTCATCCTTAAAGGCTTCTTCAACATCTTTAGGTTCATTTTGGGATAGGGATGCATAATGATTGCAAAGGTTCTTTAGTGAAGATCTAGTAATCACACCTGTAGATGGTTCACCTATAATTTGTTCTTGAGGGTGATCTTTCTTATACTTCCATTCTCTTGGTAATTCCATATTTTCTATGAGCTCGTCTTTTGACTTTTCTTTGTTTATTTCCTTTTCTTCCTTGATTTCTATCTCATCATCCTTTTTGAACATATAATCTTTTTTTTCATTTTTGACTTTTCTTGAAAAAGGGTTAGATTCATCGAAGTCTACGTGAATTGATTCAACTATGGTGAGTGTCCTTTTGTTGTAGACTCTATAGGCTTTACTATTTGTGGAGTATCCTAGGAAAATGCCTTCATCCAATTTAGCATCAAATTTTCCTAAGTTGTCTTTGTTATTTAGGAAGAAACACTTACATCCAAAGACATGAAAGTAATTTATGTTAGGTCTTCTTCCTTTCCACAATTCATAGGGTGTCTTGTTTAGATTTGATCTAATGGAAACCCTATTAATTATATAGCTCGCTGTATTCACAGCTTTGGCACAAAAACATTTGGGTAGGTCATTTTCACTAAGCATAGTCCTTGCCATTTCTTGGAGGGTTCTATTTTTCCTTTCCACAACTCCATTTTGTTGTGGGGTTCTAGGTGCTGAAAAGTTGTGATTTATGCCATGTTCATTACAAAATTTTTCAACATCTTGATTCTTAAATTTTCTTCCTTGGTCACTTCTAATATGTGAAACATTATACCCTTTCTCATTTTGAAGCTTCTTACATAAAGTGATTAATGAGTTGCAAGCTTCTTCTTTGTTAGCTAAGAACAACACCGATGTGTATCTTGAGTAATCATCAACGATTACAAAGGCATATTGTTTTCCTCCTAAACTTTGGGTTCTAGTAGGACCAAACAAGTCTAAGTGTATGAGTTCCAGGGGTCTACTAGTTGATATATGTTTCTTATTTTTGAAGCTTTTCTTGATTTTTTTTCCTAATTGATAGCATCACACACTTTATCTTTGACAAATTTGGTGTTAGGCAAGCCTTTAACTAAATTCTTTTTAGAAAGCTTGGATATAAGATCCATGCTTGATGTTCTAACCTCCTATGCCAAAGGAAACTATTCTTGCTCATGGCTTCTAAGCAAGTTATGTCTTGAGAGATCAAGCTATCAAGGTTTATGCAATATACATTGTTCATTCTAAGTGCAGTGAATAATGTCTTTTGATCCATAGAATCTTGAATTATGCACTTGTCTCTCTTAAACATTATTTCAAATCCTTTGTCACTAAGTTGACTAATGCTTAGTAAATTATGCTTTAGACCATCTACTAACAAGACATCATCTATAGTAAGTGAAGATTCTTTACCTATTTTACCAATTCTGATGATCTTGCCTTTTGCATTGTCACCGAAGGTTTCAAATCCTCCATCCTTTTTAGTAAGAGAGGTGAACTTAGATTTATCTCCCGTCATATGCCTTGAACATCCACTATCCAAGTACCATTTATCCTTAGACGAAGTGGTCCTAAAGCAAACCTACAAGAAAGGATTTAAGTTGTTTCTTTTGGAACCCAAACCTTCTTAACTTTCTTTAAATTTTGCCTAGTTTTAGCTTTTATCTTCCACTCATTCTTTACTTTAATATACTTTTTCTTAAGTGGACAATTAAACATTATGTTTCCTTTATTTTTGCACATGTAGCAAGTGGTGTGCTCATAAATATTCGTTGGTGAAGTGCTTGCATAATATTTAGATTGATTTACAAAATATCCCAAAAACAAGTTTTTCTTTCTTTTGTTTGGTGCTCCATTATAACCAATTCCTTCTTTGTTGTTTGCCATCCTTTGTTGTCCTACCATCTTTTCGAAGTTATCTTTACCTTTGGTAAAGTTGCAGATGACTTTTTCTTTCTCTAGAATTTGGTTTTTGAGATCATTTATTTCTTGCACTTTTTTGCTATCTTCATTTACTTGAGACTTAGCTAATTTTTTAGACAAGTTATCTACTTTCTTCTCAAGTTCTTCAATCTTTAAGTCTTTTTCTCCTTCAAAAAGTTTTGCGTATTCAAGTTGATTTCTACGTGCTTCATGTTTTTTGTTTCAAGATTGTGTTCCTCTTTGAGACTTTAATAAACTTGTTATGTAGAAAAAGTAACTCAGCCTGAAGTTCTTTGTAAAAGGGCATACTTTCACACGAATTACTACAAGATTCATTACATGAATCTTCAGAGAGAGAATAATAAGAGTTTACCTCTTTGTTATGCGCCATGAAGCACATTTTTGCTACTTCTCGATCACTTGACTCACTTTCTGATTCACTCGAACTAGTGTCATCCCAAGTTGCCTTCATTGCAGGCTTCTTTTTCTTCTTTTCCTCCTTGAGTTGTGAGCATTTCGATTTGATGTGTCCGACCTTTTTACAATGATAGCAAGTACACAAAGACATGATCATGGGAGCATACAACACATAAGAAATAAACAGCCACAACTCCCCCTCAGTAAATAAATACCGACAGATATAAATAACAGCAAATGACCCAACTATCCGCATAAACCAAAATGGACAGTGGGTGTGAGTATAGTATGTAAGAGAAATAAAAATGATGTAAGTTGTTTTATAAATACAGACCAAAGAGTACAAAATATAATGAATATAAAGGCAATCCCTGATCCTACAGAATGCTCTCTTGGAGACTAAATCTCGCCCCCATCTATACTGCCATCAGTGCCATCGCTTGCATCAAAGTCAAAATCCATCGTCATCCTATCTCTCTCATCTTGCATCTCCTGGATCTGATCATTTAGCTCACTGAAGTTAACCGCAATGACCCTCTTCATCTTCGTGAATCGGTTTCAGAAGAGATCGAGAACTGTCTAAACTCATCACAAAGTGCACTGGATGACAACGCTAAATCTCAAATGTCTGACTAGACGAAACCTCTGAACTGCCCAAAGGAGACAGTATGACTAGTGATGGCAGCCATTAGATCAGTATTCGTCGGCTGCATGGGCTGCAATGGTATCTCTGGTGGGGCCTCCTCCTGAGCTGTTGCACCCCTCGCACCAGATGGCAACCACATGTTGCCGACTAGCTCATATCCCATCAATCTTAAAGTGATAGAGGAGAATATATATGTAGTCCTTCTCCTCTTCAACATGGTTACATTATATCAGGTAACTCCCACTGCTCAAAATAACTTGTTCAGAATTCCCCCATATGGCATAATAATCCTATGCCCGATCGTCTCAGCCATCATCCACCTAATCATTAGGCTGGGCAAATCAAGATTTTTCCATGCGAATAGACACCACATGACAAAACAGTCCAGAAAAAAAAACATGCACCCTAGATCCTGCCTTAGGCAGGACATTGTATGTGATTAGGTGGTGCACAATTCTAGCCTCTAAGGTAAATTGCCTATACTGTCGTGGGTGATTTTGACTAGCAGCCAGTGGATCAGTCATAGTCAGATTAGCAAAGGAGGCAATAGTAAAGTCCTGTTCGTTTATCTAGGACGTCACTGAGTCAGGGCATTCAAAGTCACCTTGATCAATATCTAAAATATCATATATATATTCGGCATCAAATCTAATATCAGTCCGCAATGCCCTGGAGAAATGCACATCCTCATCGTTGCCTAGATTAGCATAGAACAACCTAACATAGGTGGGATAATAGCCACTGGGCTGATAAGAAATAAAGGACTCCCACCCCTGATGACGGAACACATCCATAATATTCCTGAAATGTTGTTCCATAAACTCAATGTCTAAAATCTTACCCAGAATAGTTTCCTTTGGGTGAAACTCTCGCACATATCTAATTCTAGCCTGCTCTAACTGAAACCAGTTGTCCTCAATATACACAATATCCTGGGCTTCGATATAATCATTTGGACGAGCCATGAATGCTGGAAAAGATGGGTTTCATACTGATTTAAGAATACAGGATGATACTCAAAAAGGAAGTGGAGGAGCTCCGAAATTTTTTAGTGAAAAATGAGCTTTCGAACGTGAAGAAATATGTACAGACCGCAAGATTCGGTCGACCAGGGACAGGTTCAGTCGACCGTCCCTTCAAATTCTTCATAAAATGGTCATGTTCGGTCAACTAGAAGAAATTTGAACTGAATTGGGTGGTTGACTGAAGAAGGTGCTCGATTTCAGTTCGGTTGACCGAGGGTAGACCGAAGGGGTATGGTAGACCGAAGTCTTGCACCTCAAATGTGTCAGTTGACCGCATGGTCAAAGTCAATGCCACGGTTGACCAGGAGATCCAGTTCATTTAAGACTGGTCGACCAAACTTAACTTTTCAATTTTGACACAATTTTGACCTAAACTCTTCTTTAAGGATAGCTTATGACTTTTCAACTTAGCGGGGGGTAAATTTTGAGGCTTTCTAAACTAGACTACATTCTAAGTTGTAGTTTACATCTACCTCACTAAGCATTAACCTATGGTTCAGTTCGATTTCCTCCTTTCTCTCTTTCTGAGGAACTACCCACCCAGATTATCCACAACATTTCTTCATTTGACGTTCTAGTACTATCACACAAATAGGCAAATCTAATGAGCCCTAAGCATCTGTTACATGCATACTAGTAGGTTTGCCCATTTGTTTTATTTTTTTTTAGAAGAGATACTTGAATTTTTACAACTGTGGGATTTGGAGTACACACCCTCTTTCAATGATTTATTTCCTTTAATTCCTAAGGGTTTATTATTCTCTATTTCTTCCTTTAACTAGATGAATTTCAAAATCTTTTTGATCTTTTTCTTTTTCTAAGGTGGCATGATAATCTTTTATGCTTTCTAATTGCTTTACCATACTTTCATTTCCATTTTTCCAGATCTTTTCCTACTTAGGCATCCTGGCTAAAAGCATGTGCATTTTACTCAAGTCACTTTCAATTTGTTTGTAAGAAGGCATGCTTTTATCATTAAACTTATTACATGATTCATCACTTGATTTAATACAGTAACCAACATATGACTCGATGCATACAGTGTCAACAGAAACGTAAGATGATTAATCATAAAATATATTATAGCTATTACACGAATCATTGCAGGCTTGACCAACAGTATCATCACAAGAATCAATAAATGATGTGTCATAACCTTCAAAACAAGAACCGTTACATGCATTCTCAATTGAACTATCACGATTATCAGTGCATGATTCATCATGTAGTATGTCATAGTAATCATCATATGAAACAATATATGTATTATCATCAAAGCAATCATTAGAGGCAACAGATGATTCAACATACAATGTATTACAATCTTCAAAATCAAAATTACCATATACTTCATTGCATAATTTAGTAAATGATGTAGAGTCAGAAACATATACCTCATCGTCTACCAATGCAATTTGATTATGATTATGGCTTGAAACATTTGGAGTAGCAACCTCCATTTCCTAGGTCTCTCTATATCTCTTGTCCAGCTCAACCTGAATCTCTCTTGCATTCGTACATGCCATAATCTCAAGCAAGATATTAGAATTTAAGGAACAATTAAGTACATCCAAGGCATGTGAATTTCAATGCATCGATTTAATATCATTTTTTACTGGCATACAAATTCTCTTATCAATCACTTGCCAACCCCTCCAGTTCATAAATTTTATAAACATGCACATTCAAATTTTCCAGTGGGTGTAGTTAACACCATAAAACAATGGAGGACTGGTGGGTGACTGTACCTTGCCGAATAAGGATACACCAAATTGAGCCATTGCAATCTTTTTGCAAAAACGTTTAAGTCTAGTGCAACAAGCCTCTAATACCAATTGTTAGAATTGATGTATTCCCAAGAGGGGGGTGAATTGGAATTTTAAACTTTTCTCCTAGGTTAAGTCATAGATATAAGGAATGTAAATTAAATCATGCACTTCATTCACACTATATCATACATGTACGAAAATATAAATTGTGGAAATGTAAAGAACACGCACGAAATGTTATCGGGGCCAGTATAAGGATTACCACTATAAACTTACTTAAAGGGTGGAGCGACACAGGTTACAACGAGTTCAATTAAAGGGACTAACCTCCACCAACACGTCTTACTAGGATGGCAAACCTAGCTTTCCTAATCGGGTGTAAGCCAGTCCGAGACTATTTGATAGGGCTAGTCTCCCTCTTCAGGCCCACGCCTGGAGTACAAACGATATAAAAATTTGCGTACAAATAAAGTGCTTCTTACACTAAGAAAATATATACAAATATGCTCAACTTAATAATGCACTCACAAATGATAGGATATTATGCTCTAGTGAGATTCTATTAACTCAAGTGTTAACTCTCAATCAAATGTATATCAATGTGTATATGTGAGAGTGAGGCTTTTGATGTCAAGCCAATATGCTTGTGATGTGATTAATAAAAAGCTCTTAATAACCCTAACACATATCTCAAATAATATTTCTTAAGTAATAAGCACAGTGGATAATAAGGTTTTTATGCTTGGTCAAAAGATTTTCATCAAAGCACAAATCAAGCTTATGAACACTTGCAATAAGGATGCAAGGTTCCCAGCCACTCAAGGGTTTTTTCCCAATCAAATATTTATAAGTGAAATATAATGGGAAAAACCTTAGGTATCTCTCCAAAAATCAATACATGAAACAAGGGAGAGAATAACCTATGTAAGAGATATAAGAAATACTACCTTTCAAATTAAGTAAATAGATGAACACAAGAGGTAGAACTTTAGCAATAGATTTGAAGGATTATAGAAGTATGAGGATTTTGGTAAAAAATATTTTCTAAGGATTTTTCTTAATCATAAACCCTAATCTCTTACTAATCTTTGCAAATGATGGGCTATATATAGAAGTTGGAAAAGTTATAGCCGTTAGGGACACGCTGGGTATTTTTGAAAAAGTTTAAGTGAGTTTAATCAAAATTAACCCAGTTTAACTCTCAGTAAATATTCAGCTACCCGAAAGGGTTGGTCGACCGAACTTTAAGGTTCGGTTGACCAAGTGTCCAAGTTCGGTCGACCAAGGAAAAAATGAACTAAGAGTTCAGTCGACCATCTCAAGAGATTGGAAAATGATTTTCCAATTTGGCGCAGTTCGGTCAACCGAGACACTTTGAACTATGAAGTTCGGTCAACTAGGACATTGGGGCATCTCCCGAGTACCTTCGGTCAACCTGGACGTTAAAGTACTTTCCTAGTCGGTCGACTGAAATGTCAAAGTGTTGACCACGGGAAGTTCGATCGACCAGCACAATTGAATTGGTCTTCGTTCGGTCAACCAAATGGTCAAAATTCAACCCTTAGGGGTTCGGTCAACCGAAGAACTCAGTATAACTGAGTTCGGTCGACCGTCTCTTCGGAATTTTCGTATTTTTCTTCGGTCGATCATACATGCCATCTTCGGAATTTTGGTCTTTTTCTCTCTATTAGAAATACCCTACTCATATAGTGATGTAATTTTAAGGCAATAGGGCAAATTGTGTGTAGTATGGAGAGTCTTAAAGTTAGTCTAAGGTCGTTGAGCTTTAAACCCTATCATGCATGCAATGCATTAAATAATATGAACCATACTACTTTAGATATTACAGACCCAATAATAGGAAATACAATAAATAAGAATGCTGGGATCTTCATTCTTCAAGTCCATGTGCATCATATAGAAATCTCCACTTGATCCTGCACAAAACCTTTTCAATCATTAAATACCAAGGTATTTGTCATGATTAAGATAAGATATGACCTATAGGGTCAACACTTACGTTCAAACTACCCTCGGGCAATCGAATTAATAAATTCGAGCTACCGAATTATAAACCAGCCAATCAAAATGCGGACAGAATGGAAATCACCTTAGTTTGGCAAATCGAGCCCTGATTCAGGCACCCAAATGTTCAAAAGTAACTTTTTGAACTGAGTCTATTCGGGCGACTGAACCGTGGTTCAGCCACCCGAAAACTCTCGGGTTGTTTTATTTTTACTACGGTTAAGCACGGTTAAACAGGGTTAATATTTCTTATCAGATTTTAAAAAATATTAATAATCCCTCCATGTCCTTAACTGTTATAATTTTCCCCATTTCTATACATAGGGGTTCATTTGCAAGGATTAGTGAGAAATTAGCAAAGTGAATAGTGAAAAATCCTCTGCAAATTTCCAAAGCCTATATTTCTCAAATACTCCCAACTACTCTCCTACTTCATTTTCTTTGATCATCCAAGTTTAAAGAGAGTGTTTAGATTATTAGTGCTTCATTCTAAATAGCCCTATACTCTCATTGAAATTTGTATTGTTTGATTTTTGTATTGAGTTTGGCTAGGGTTCTTCCCACATATTTAACTTGATAAATCTAGTGTTGGGAAAACTCATTATCTTGAGGATCTTTGCATTGTCATTGCAAGATTCCCTAAGTAATAATTTTTGTCTACAAAATATTTTACAAAGCTTGATTTCAAACAACTCTTGTGCTTGATACAACTTGAGAAAATATTTTTGAGTTCATTTGAATATTATTGCTAGCATCTTCGAAACACTAATCTGATATTGAGATTTGATATTCTTTGCTTTCAAAGATTAGCTTGTTTGAACACTCTTGTGCATACTTAATATTATCATTGTATTGAGTGTAGATTACACATATACACCATTAAGTCTATCGTTCTTACATGTTTGGTGTCCATTGATTTGTGTTTTTTCTTAGTGGTACAAATCTTCTTGTGTAAGAAGCATTTCTGTGTACGCAAAAATTTACATTTTTTGTATTCCAGGCGTGGGCCTAAAGAGGGAGACTAGCCCTGTGGAATAGTCCCAGATTGACTTAGACCCGGTTAGGAAAGCTAGGTGCACCATCCTAGTAAGGTGTGGTTAGGTTGAGGTCAACTCTGCTAATTGACTTGGTTGTAATCGGTGCCTCTGCACCCTTTAAGTGAGTCATAGTGGAATCCTTGTGCTAGTGAGCCAAGACGGGGACGTAAGCACAGTTGGCTTAACCCCGATAAAATATCATGTGTGCACTTTACTTTGCCGTAATTTATTTTCTGCACGTGTATGTTATTTTATGAATGTCGCACATGATCTAATTTCTACATATAATCTGTACATTTGGGTTTATATGCATATAGAAAGAACCTAGGTTGTGAAATACTGCTGTTGGATTAGCTAAACCTAGGAATAAATTTTAAATACCCAATTCACCCCCCCCCCTCTCTTGGGAATACACCAAAACTAACACTTAGGTCTTTATTTGGGCTAAAAAAAAAGTTTGTGGACAAATTCAATCAACCGAACTAGGCAGTGTAAAATGCCTCAGTCGACTAAACTAGGTGGAAGTCAACAATTTGACTTCACTCGGTCAACCAAATCCTTTTTTAACATATCTTCTAGAGTCAACCGAACTCACACATGTCTGACCCCCAACAACTTAGTCGACCCAATTTCCAATTCATCTATGATTGAGTTGACTGAACCATAAAGATAGCAGACTGAAATTCAGATATAGTCGACCGAACCTCGAAGGGGTTAAAAGTCGCCTTTGTCAGTCGACCGAACCTTCAGTGTAATGACCCAAAGAATAATGGTATTTAAATAATAAAGAAGGAGGGAAATGAAAATAGAAATAGAAGGAGGCAACAGACTTCATCGACGAGGGTACAAAAGGACCTCGTCAACAAAGAAGCATTTCGTCGATGAGAAAATACTGAGCGGTTGTTTTTTGAATTCTGAATTTCGTCGACCAGGAGATGGTATTCTTCGACGAACCTCCTTCTGGACCCCGTCAATGAGATGACGTGGCTCATCAACGAAGGCCACAGTATAAATAGCCCTAAACTGGGTTTAATCGCAAAACCATCAGCGAAAATCTCTCTCTCTCTCTCTCTCTCTCTCTCTCTCTTTTTTCTACGGTTTTTCTTCCCTCTCTCTTTGATTTTGGCCTTGTTAGTCGTCAGATCGACGATCTGAGGCCACCATAATGCCCCTGGCAAAGTTCTCTCCAAGGTTATCGAGGCGGATCGTCAGTGGGATCGAGTTGAATTTCTCCCCAGGTTCAGGGTAAGGTCTTTTATTCAAAATTAGGCTTTTCAGCAGTTGTAGGAAATGAAGTAGACAGAGAAATAATGATGTTTTGTTCTGGTGAATGTTGTTTTCAGGGAGTTGAGTGGGAAACCCTGTGGGTGTAGGACTGATATTTAGTAGGGGCTTTCTAGTAGTCAGGTAAAGGGAACATGCTATGCTAGGAAGCTTCATTGTGATTTCAGTACAAAATATAGGTTGTTATCAAATTTTTATTCAAATTATATATATGGTTTTCAAAGCCTGATTATAATAATATTTGTTAGTGTGGCTTGAGTTGATTACAGTATAGTGTCGTATTTATACAAACTATGAATACCATGTTTACAATTTATGAATAGAAATACCCTGATATTTACATGCTTATAGAATAAAGGACTTTCAGTATACAGTATACAGTATACACAGAAAAACGCATTTCCAGTAATTTCATAATAATCAGTTTTCCAGTACCATAATGCCCGATATTCAGTTATATAGATAACAATTCAGTTATACAGAAATCAGATTTTCAATCAGTTAATTTAGAATTTCAGATAAATTCTATGAGGTTATGGTTATTTCATAAATCATGGTGAAAACAGTATGTTAAAGATATTAGCTACCTATATAGTATCAGACCCTGATGGATCAGATTCAGCAGAGCACGGTACCGTAGCAACAGACATTCAATTCAGAGTGCAACCACTTTACTCAGATAGTAAGTGGTATGAAGTCGATCATGCCCACGTCGGGACAGGATCTCCATCAAATATGGATTGAGGGGTCCGATCAGACTGTTGGATTTTAGTTGACCTACCCTGGTAAGCCAACCAGGATAGGTTCCGCCTTCAAACCGCACAACCCTGTCATGAGGGGTTAAATCATGACATACAGCCATCCAGGCAAATTTTTCAGATATTATGAGTACTGTGAGACTTTTAGGAATAGTAGTATTAATATGAAAAGTAATTTCATACAGATTGTCATGTTAAATTATGTAGTTAATGGTTTTATTAAACGTTATGTAATATCGGTATTTTCAGGTTCAGTTAATCATATTATTCTTAAATTAGATTATTTATACAGAAATATAACTCTGTAGCCACACACTAGTAATAGCTTGTTTCGTCTTACTGAGCGTCGTCTCACCCCATTGTTGAATTATTTTTCAGGTGAACTAGTTAGGCGAGCAGATCAGGCTCACAGGTAGAGGGGCTGTTAAACTGCCTTGTTGAGGGTGAGTAGTATTTTTGGGTAGTATTTTTGTATGCCCTGCCCTCTGTAGGGAATAGTTTTGAGGAGAACAGTGATATATGTATAAAATATGGGATATTTTGACACTCTGGTATTGTAATTTATGCGGTTATGTTTATGTATGTGGCTTTCCACTAATTAGGTTAATGATTGTTATTAAAATAGGGGAAAAGATTTTATTTTTATTAGCAAGTCATCACATTCAGTTCAAAATCTCCTTGGTCAACTAAATTTGGCAATTGGGTTGACCAAACTTAAAATATAGTTGGCCAAAAACTCTCGAGTTAAACATTTTTAATTGTAGTAAAACAAGGTTAATTTTATTTAACCTTCATTAATCTTTTCTAAAGAGACTCATATGTCCCCCGACGGTTATATTTTATGGATGTCTATATATACTACTTCATTTGGGAAGATTAATGAGTGATTAGCAAATATCATTAACCAAAAATCCTCTGAATTTTCAAAAACTCATATTAGCTAAAAATCCCTCTCTTACTCATCCTACTTGCTAAAAATCCTGGGTAAGAGTATTATTGAGGTTCTTCATATTAGCTCACACTCTCATTGTATTTTATTGATATTGATTTTATTAAGAGTGAGATTTAGAGTTCTCTTGTGATTTAATTCATAAGTCTTCAATGGGAATACTCTCTAGAGCTTGTGAGTCTTGCATTATTGTTGTAAGTATTCAAATGCTTGCTTTTGTGCTTTTATAAAATACTCTTCAAACAACTTAGTTTCAAATATCTCCTATACTTTATACTTGATATTTTTTCTACAGATATTTGAGTGTGCTTTTGAGATCTTTGAGGTTATTGCTTCTAATTGATATACATAATTTAACTCAAAGATATATTCACACCACTTTCACAAATAAACTGTTATTGTTGCATATAACTGAGATTTGGCATTTATACTTCACTAAGATTATACTTTCACATCATACCGAAGTGAAATTTGTAATTGTATTGAGCATATTGTTGTACAAATATGCTTGTGTTAGAAGCACCTTTACTTGTACGAAAAAGGTTATTTGATTGTAATCCAGGCATGGCCCGAGGTGGGATTTCTTCGCCCCATAAGAAGAGTGTGTAAAGGTTGAGGTCAACCCTAGTAATTTAACCTAGTTGTAATCGGTGCTGCTCCACCTGTTAAGTGAGCAATAGTGGTAATCCTAGGGCTTGCGAGCTGAGGCGAGGACGTAGGCAGTATTGGCCGAACCCCGATAACATTTCTTGTGCCTGTTTTTATTTTTTGCATTTAAAATTTCAACACTTGAATGTTCGCGTTTAATTGTTTTAATATTTGATTGGGTTTATGATTGCATAGAAAGACCCTGGGTTGTGTATTACTAATATCTTAACGTATGAAGATGTTTTAAAATTCCAATTCACCCCCCTTCTTAGGAATACACCAATTCCAAAAATATTAAGAAGACTGAACATGTGATGAATGTGCTTGAATGAAATTCATCCTTGAATGTTAATCCACTTGCGTATGCCTAAGACTATACCAGGGAGTTTAAGCCTAGTCCTTGTGAAAAGGATTAATAGCACCTGCCCCATGGACTCACACTTTCATTGTTTTTACTTTTTAAGTCCGTAATTTTTATAGGCACCTTGAACATCATATCCTACATTTATTGAATCATTTTTTTTTTGTATGGATTGTTCTTGGGGCATATTATTGACTTGTTGAGTCTGATCCCTGGTTTTGATAATGACAAACCGCATATTACTAATGTGTGTGTCTAAGTACTTGAACAGGTTAATCATTCAAAACACACACATGTAAGCGAGGTGGAAGCCAAAAAGGACTTAAAGCACATAATTCTGGCTGATTCCATGAAGAGTCAATGGCAAAAGAAGAAGACATTTGTTTTAATTGTAAATGCATTTTATTTCATAATTTGTTGGGTCTGTAATAATTATGGTCTGTAATAACTGCATTTCATGCATGATAGGTTTATGCTCAAAGGCCATAATCTGACCATAGGGAAATCAATATACAATAGGTAGACTTCGGTCAACCAACGTTGGATTTTTTGGACTTAATTAAAAAGCCTAGACCATAGAATGACAATAGGAACCATGATCCTTACACTTGAATGCCAAATGCTCTTTCACCAAATTTGAAATTGCACAAGAAGACCAAACGGGACATAAAGGACATATTTGTGATATTTCGGGCGACTGAACCTTGGCAATATAAAATGTCTTGGTTGACCGAACTGGCTGGAGGTCAACAGTTGACCAAGCCTCAGGCAACAGAACCAAAATGAACATAACTTCCATGATCGACTGAACCCTGGTCATGACTTTTTCCACCTTCCCTGGCCGCCCGTTCTCTTAGTTTAAAAACTGTCCGGGTGGTCGAATTGTGAGGTTCGGCAAACCGAACAACTCACTAGGTGACCGAACCTTGAACGATTGGAAAATCGCTTTGGCCCAACAAACTAAACTCACCCTTGGGCACCCTAACTCAAAAATTAACCTTTTCCCTGTGTGTCTGTTCGAGCGACCGAACTTGAGCTTTAGGCAACCCAATCTCTCGGTTTGAAAATTTTTACCTCAAGTAAATCAAGGTTAAAATTAATTAAACCAATTAAATTTTTTCCAAAATTCCCCCTATATCCCCAACGGTTATATTTTCATGAAAATCTATAAATACCTCCTCATTTATCTTAATTAGAGAGGGATTAAGAAAATCATTAGCCAAAAAATTCTCTAAAATTATTTTTGTTTATACTACTCATTTTGATCAAATTCTATCAATATTTCAAAATATATTTGCTCATTCTCCTTACACTTTGATTTGAAAAACGTTTCTTAAGGAGAATCATTTATTAATAGTCCTTGTTTTCAACTTGAAAGGGAGTTTGAATTTTTTATTATTGTGCATATTTCCATTCATCTCCAAGCATGCAACTCTCATCTTGCATAATCTTTTGAAAAATATTTTTGAGGGTTAGCTTAGAGAGTGTTTCCCAAAGTATCTCATATTGATAAATATTGATTGGAAAAACTCTATATTTGCTTGAGATCTTGCATCCTCATTGTAAGTATCTAAAGCTTGCATATTATTGTTGACATATATCATATCTTTGCAAGCTTTAATCCTAATCTCTATTAAGCATTATATCAAAAAATATTTGTTGAGAATATTTGATTAGGATTTCCAAGTTCCTTTGATTATTTGTTAATTATAAAATATTGAATCAAAGGTCTTACTCACACATACACTGATATACACAAATTGTTGTGAGTTGATATATCACTTGACCAATCTCACCTGAGCAAAAATTCTATTATCTGTGAGTGCATTGGTTATTGTTTGTGTGTATCGGTACTTATTTACTTAGTTGAGAAGCATTTAAATTGTACGTAAATTCTATATTCATTGTTGTATTCCAGGTGTGGCCTGAGGGAGTGTTGATCTAGTTAATAAGGATCAGTTGTAATTCATGCATGGCTTGAGGTGGGTCTTCTCCGACCCTTTAAGAAAGGGTTGTAAAGTTGAGGTCAACCCTGGTAATTTGACCTAGTGTTGTATACGGTGCCACTCCACTCTTTAAGTGAGCTTTAGTAGAATCCTCTTGCTTGTGAGCTTGAGGCAAGGACATAGGCAGTATTAGCTGAACCCGGATATCATATTGTGTGTTCCTTTATCTTCACACTTTAATTTCTGTTCATGCATGGTATTATTTATTGTCTTGACTATTTTACATACATGCTTTGAATGGTTGTAAAAGACTGAGTTTACAATAATTATTTTATTTATCTGCTCAGTTTTACATTGTTGGGTAATTGGCATAAGTTTAGAAAGACCATAGGTTGTAGTATACTGCTTGTGGATTTGAACATATCCTAGGAAGAAATTTTAAAATTCCAATTCACCCCCCCCCCCTCTTAGGAATACACTAATTCCAACACATATAACACCATGCATGACTTAGTGGTTGATTGCTAGCGCATGTGTGTTTAGGGACATTTTATTGGTGAATACAAATTGTTTAACATATATCGAGTAAAATCTATTAGGAAAGATAGTTAACAGAATGAAAATATACTGCTTGCTACAGGTGTCTTAGGTTTCGCCATATGATCTAGGTTTAAAATTGTCTAAACTATTTTAGGATCTATATGGTTGGTTTTTTTGATTATATGTTGGAATATTCTGTGTTTAAATGTATACCAAAAAAACATAGCTTGTGTGAACTTTTACGTTAAAGTTTCTTTCTTTACAAGCACAGCCCCCAGCATTTATTGAAATTCATAAGGGAGATATATATATTTTATCTATTCATATTATATATTTTTATACATATATATTTATTTATATATACATTTTTAAAGGCAAGAAATGAACTTATATGAAATATATTTTATGTCTTACTTCTGTGCTTAAATGCCTTCATGACTTGTGCTATTTTGTGTCAAAAATTGTATGTCATGAAGTTTCAAAATTTTTAAGGGTGTTGCATAACTGGTTCATTGACTTTACATGAAATGTTTGTGAACTTGTTAGATCATGCTCAAACCCTTTTTTTTTTTCATGTGCCGCATGTTTTTAAATTCCAACCTTTACGAGGTCTTAGGTTGTGTTTAAATTGAAATGGTTTGTGTATATTTCTGATTTGGCCTTGTTCATCATGTCATTTTCGTTTGACGAGTTAAATTGTGTTGTGTGCTTAACTTCCAAATATCTTTCAAAGAGTTACACAATTTTTATGCCCATAAAGTATACTAAAAATAGGGAGAGTTTTTCTAAGAAAAATAAAAATTATTTTCAAAAAAAAATGTGGAGTTCTCTTAAGCTAAGTTTTTCTTTATGACCAAATTTCTTTCATTTAGCTTAACCCTTTTGCTTATGACAAAAGGGGGAGAATTTATGTGAGCAAAATGTTAAATCTTTCTATGACACAAAGGGGGAGAGGTTTGCTGAGCTGCATGCATGTGTGCTTGTGCTTTATTGTCAAAACTAAATGCATATTATTTGAGATGTCTTCTTTTGTAAATATGCTTGATCTGTATTATTTATTTTCAAGTTATGCATATTCTTAAAGGGAGCCCTTTCAAGCATAACCCATTTTGCTCCTCGGTGTTTGTCATCATCAAAAAGGGGGAGATTGTTGACTTTTTGAGTCTGATCTTTATTTTGATGCTGACAAAGCACCAATGTCTTATGTTTGTTTATCTTTGTGAACACTTTTACAATACAGCACACACATGAGGTTCAGAAGAAATGGAAGCCTGAAGAATACAAAGAACACATTTACTTGGCGGATTCCATAAAAGACCAAGAAGAAGCCAAAGAAGATTAAAGACATTAAGTGTTTTTAAATTGTATATGTATTTAGTCTGTGGTCTATAATAAATGCATGGCATACATGATGTGATTGATAAGCTCAACATGACCATAGACAGACCCTATGGACCAACATTTTTCACCAAAAACCTTTTCTAAAAATGCTAAAATCATATGGGGTTTTCAAAAGCCTCGACAATAGGGAACCAAACAAGGACCATAGCTAACCTTAGGACACAAAATCTATAGAGACCCAGGAAATTTAAATAATAAGAAAATAAGGAAAAGGATGAAATTCAATTTGGTGAGTACCAAACCGTTGACGGTTTGAAGAGGGGCACAAAAAACCGTTAATGGTTTTGTATTTACTGTAGGCTGGTTACAAGAAAAATGATAAAAAGGGCGGTTTAAAAACCCAAATCGTCAATGGTTTTGTGAGGGGTCCAGAAAACCGTCAACGATTTTGTTTGTAATGCTAAAATCAAAGAAGAACTCGTGAGCCATTTTTGTTAAACAAAAACCAAATCTCTCTCTCTCTCTCTCTCCTATGGAACCCCCTCCCTTCTTTCTTCGATTTCAGCTCCATTGAAGTCCGATTCGACAATCAAGAACCACCATGAGGATTTAGGGGTAATTCTCTACAACTTAATCGGAGCAGAATTTTGGTTTGAGGGTTCTAGACACCACTCTAAAGTTGAGGTAAGGGTGTTAAATGTTTGTATTTGATTGATTAAATGAATAATATGGGTTTATAGAAATTTAAATGATTATAATTCTAGGGTTGATGTTACTTGAAATGGGGAAATGTGAATTTCAGGGTTTTGAGTTTCGAACGCCATGGGGCGTGGATTTAAGGTTGTTAGAAGACCTCTTAGTAAGCCAGGTTAAGGGTTAGATTAAGTCAGATATTTTTAGTAAATTAATCTTTGAATATGCAGTATTTGATTCAGAAAGGTATATATGTAAATTAGTATAGTTTTGGGAATACTAATGTTGAACTTAGGAAACTTTGAAAACAGATTTAATATTATTTTGTCAAAGAAATATGATTTCCCAGGCCAGATAATTTATTACAGAGTGGTACTCACTTGTGTGTGACTGAGTATAGATTTTATTGTAAATAATAGTATGTCATAATATTTTATGAATTCATAGTACAAGCATGATTTGATGATGGTTTTTAGAAAAACTATAAACAGTACAGAAATTATATTTTCAGTATATTATGATATTCAGCCAGCGCAGATGTCGTGATATTCAACCGGCATAGATGTCGTGATATTCAAACAACGCAAATGCCATGATATTCAGCCGGTGCAAATGCCATGACTAGATATATTTATAATAGATATTCAAAAGTATTATTATTATGACAAATTTTACACAAAATCATGAAACTATATTACTACAATTATTAATGAAATATACTATACAGTAGCAAAACCCTGATGAACTAAGCATGTTATGAGCATGGTACCGAAGCTAGCTAGCCAAATCAAACAGTGTAACCCCTATGTGCCAACCTGAGAAGTGTTAAGGAGAGTAAGAAGGGCGTACCAAGTTGGTGTTAGCCAATTGTGCAACCACACTATTCAAAAAGTGTTGGGTCGGAGGTTGATTAGCCCCAAAGTGTTACAGAGAGTAGGATACCCACTGTGTGCCGACTCGAGAAGGGTTGCGACGATTAGGATGGGCAGACCAGGTTGGGTGGGCAATCATGTGTAGTTATTTCATATTTGACTTAGCCTAGTAGGCCAACTAGAGTTAAGTCTAGCCCACGGGCCACACAACTCGAATCATGTAGGGTTAATTCATGATTCAACCTTCCATCTAGGGTATAATTTTAGTAATATATAGATATAGTAGATGATTTATATGTATACAGAAATTTAGTATGATATAGTATGTTATGTTGATTTACGATTTATTCAGATTTATATAGACCAGTTTTTCCTAACTTGTCAAATGCAGTTAAACTATGTACAGATTTTCCTTACTTATCAGATGCAGTTTATCACGAACAATATATGTTAATAACACAATAATACTCATGTTGTCACACGCTAATAATAGTCTATCTCCCCTACTGAGAGGTGTCTCACCCTAGCAATACATATATGCTACCCTGGCTGAAGGGTAAGTAGTTGGGCTGGGATCGAGTTTGATTTTTGGGGTATGACCCTAGGATATATATGGTTCTTTTTTGGAATGTATATGTGTATTTTGGTTACAATAAAATTCTGGTAGTGTATATAAGGTCAAGTACATCATGGTTTCCACTGCATAGTTGGTATGTATGTATGGATAGGTTTATCCCCGGTACCCCTTTGGGTCCGGGTTGACTCAGATTATATTTTATAGTATCAGAGTAGAATTATTATTATTATTATTATTATTATTATTATTATTATTATTATTATAAATAAAAAAATATAGCGCAATTTTCTGGACATTACAATTGTAGTATTAGAGCCTAGATTATTAGGTTCTGTAGACTTTAATGCACAGCGAAAACAATACCAAAGTATAGGAATAGATCTTGAAAAGGATAGTAAATGGGTAGATTAGGATTTTAGTGAGTCAATGTTAGGAAATTAAGATGAGAATTTAGGGTTTTGTTCTGTAGTCTGGAAGCAAGAATTCTGCAGTGGTTTCTATGGCTTTCCTTGGGTGACAATTTCACGAAAGTCATAGTAAACTATTGTCGGTTTGTGTTTCTAAAAATGCAAGATGAAATCTTAAATTGAGAATAAGGATGTTAGATTAATTGATGATATAAGATTTTGGTTAAATAAATATATTAGTTATGTTATGAAGATAGGGTCCTCAGATTATGTTTATTTTCTTTTCAGGATGGACCAGGGGGATTAGCAGTGCTCACGCTAGTGGGGATGATGGTGCAGGGCCCTCTAGTATGGGCGACAGTGATTCAAACGCAGTATTGCGTAGTGTAGTTCAGCAAGTTATGGCTGAGATTACATGGAGCACTAGGGAGCAGAGAGGCCCATTAGCGAACCAGAGCTGTACTATAGAGCAGTTCAATAAAATGAAGTCTCTGGCTTTTTCAGGGAGTGTGGACTTGATTGCAACGGAGAACTAGGTATAGGAAATGGAAAAGATACAGACTGTACTACCCTGAACTGATGAGCAGAGAGTATTATATGCCACCTTCAGACTGGCAGGGGAGGCTGAGCATTGGTGGTTTGTTGTAAGACTCCTAGAGGAGCAGAGCCGGTACCTGTAGCTCTAACTTGGAGCCTGTTTAAAAAGATGTTCTTCAACCAATATTTCCCTCCCACCACTAGAGAAGCTAAAGTGGAGGAATTTTTGAGCTTGACCCAGGGGCATCTGACAATCTAGCAGTACACAGCGAAATTTATTGAACTGTCCCGCTTTGCTCATACATTGTTCCTGATGAGGCCAAGAAGGTAAGAAAATTTGAGAGAGGCTTGAGGCAGGAAATCTATGAACAAGTGGCAATTTTGAAGGTGCAGTATTTCACCTAGCTAGTGGATAAAGCCGCTATGGCAGAGGCAAGCAGGCAGAGGGGTATTGAGATGCAAGGCTAGAGCAAGAGACCCACGCCTCCTGGATTTCAGGCGGGTTCTAGCCAAGGCCTATAGAGGAGAGGTGGATTCCGCAAGGGCAAAGGTAGGAGATGGGGAGCTACAAGATACAGGGTGAGAAGACTTATCCCGGTTGTCTTAGCAGTCGTAAAAGACACACAGGAAAGTGTCAAGTGGGGAGAAATGTCTGCTATCAGTGTGGTAGACCGAGACATTTGGCACGAGACTCTCATCCACAACAGAGTAATGCTCCTGCACCCAGACCATTCTAAAGAAATAATCAGGCACCCCAAGGTGGTCAGTAGAGGAATACCACGCAAGCGTGGGTCCGCACACTGACACCGAGTGATGCTAAGGTAGCTAGCAATGTGGTGACAGGTACATTTAATATGCTTTCAATTAAATTTATTGTTCTATTTGATTCAAGGGCCACACACTCGTTCATGTCTATGGGGCGCATTAAATTATATAGGGTAGAAACTCAGTTGTTATACACTGAGTTATTAGTAGCCACACCGATAGGATCAGTAGTGAGGTGTCGAAGGGTGCTCAGAGGCTATCTAATAGATATTCAGGGAAGAGTATTATCAGCTGACCTAGTAGTGCTAAACATGCATGGATTTGATATAATTTTGGGAATGAACTGGTTAGCTGCTAATTATACCAGCATCGACTGTCATCAAAAAGAGGTGATATTCAGACCTCCTGGAGAGCAAGAGTTCAAATTTGTTGGGTCGCGCGTGCATTCTTCACCACAATTAGTGTCAACCATTCAAGCGAAGAGGCTACTCCTTGATGGTTGTCAGGGGTATATAGCCGGTACAAAGGAAGTTCTAGAGAAAGAATTGAAACTTACCGATATTCCAGTGGTGAAGGAATTTTCATATGTTTTTCTAGAGGAGCTACGTGCATTGCCTCCCAACTGTGAGATTGACTTTGCTATTGATTTACTTCAAGGGATGGCACCGATTTCTAAAGTTCCCTACATAATGGCTCCACCAAGAATTGAGAGAATTAAAAGATCAGTTGCAGGATTTATTAGATAAGGGAATTATCAGACCCAGTGTTTCTCCTTGGGGAGCGCTAGTTCTGTTTGTGAAGAAGAAAGATGGGACGATGAGGATATGTATGGACTATAGAGAAATAAATAAAGTAACTATCAAGAACAAGTATCCTCTTCCACAAATTGATGACTTGTTCGATAAGCTCTAAGATACACGGGTTTATTCAAAGATTGAACTATGCTCTAGGTACCATCAAGTGAAGGTCAAGGCAGAGGATAACTCCACGACAGCGTTTCGAACCCGGTATGGCCACTATGAGTTTTTGTCATGCCATTCGAACTTATGAATGCTCCTATTGTATTCATGGACTTGATGAATAGAGTTTTCCATCAGTACTTGGACCAGTTTGTAGTGGTTTTCATTAATGATATACTGGTATATTCGAGGAATTTCAAGGAGCATGAGATGCACTTAAGGTTGGTACTTTAGATGCTCAGAGAAAGGAGACTGTATGCCAAATTCAAGATGTGTAAATTCTAGTTCGAGAAAGTTGCATTCCTTGGGCATGTGATAACTGGGGATGGAATCTCTGTAGATCCCAGCAAGATAGAGGCAGTAGTGAATTGGGTGAGACCGAAAAATGTTTAGGTGATTAGAAGTTTCTTGGGACTAGCGGGATATTATCATCGGTTCATAAAGGGAATTTCTAGACTATCAAGGCCTCTAACATGCCTAACCAGGAAGAATGCTAAGTATGAATGGAATGATGATTGTGAGCAGAGCTTTCAAGAATTGAAGCAGTGGCTCATCACTGCACAGTTTTGACTATTCCATTAGGACATGGCAAATATGAAATCTACAGTGATGCATCTATGAAAGGGCTCAACTATGTTTTGATGCAGCAAGGGAGGGTTGTGGCTTAAGCTTCACGACAACTTAAAGAATATGAAAATAATTATCCTACCCATGATCTGGAGTTAGCAGCGGTGGTTTATGCCCTGAATATATGGATGCATTATTTATATGGGGGTAGGTGTGAGATCTCTACAGACCACACGAGCCTTAAATATTTTTTCACACAGAAAGAGTTGAATGTGAGGCAGAGGAGATGGTTGGAGTTAATTAAAGACTATGATTGCACCATCAGCCACCACCTAGGAAAAGCAAATGTGGTAGATGATGTGTTGAGTTGTAAATCGAGGAATGTATCTGTATCAGTGATAGTAACTACACATCATATCAAAATGGATTTAGAAAGACTTGGGGTGGAATTTATAGAGGGTGATCACCACGCATTTATTGCCAATGTGGTACTGTAGCCTACCCTACAAGAAAGAATTAAAGTCGCTTAACTGAAAGACGCAGAATTAATGAAAATTATGGATAAAGTATAGGATGGTCAAGAGAAAGAATTCAGTATCTTAGATGATGCGGCTTTAAGACTCCATACTAGACTTTGTGTGCCGACTAATGCTGAAATTAAGAAAGTTATTCTGGATGAAGCACACTAATCCTTGTATATTGTACACCCTGGTAGCACTAAAATGTACAGGGATCTTCGGGAATCTTTTTAGTGCAGTAATATGAAAAGAGAAATCACTGAGTTTGTGAATCAGTATTTGACGTGCCAGTAGGTGAAAGCTGAGAATCAAAGATCGGGAGGATCATTGTAGCCACTTCATATTCCTGAATGGAAGTGGGAGCACAATACAATGGATTTTGTCACAGGGTTACCACCAGCACTACATGGACAAGATGCCATTTTGGTAGTCATAGATCGATTAACGAAGACTGCCCACTTCCTACCTATCAAGGTTAACTACTCCATAAGCAAACTGGCCGAGTCGTAAATTTAAGAGATAGTTAGGCTATATGGCGTGCTAGTGTCCATAGTATTGGACTGATACCCACGATTCAAATCTCATTTCTAGAAGAATTTGCAAAGAGCCATGGGTTCTCAGTTTTCGTTCAGCACAAGATTTCATCCTCAGACAGATGGGCAGACGGAGAGGACGATACAAATACTGGAGGATATGCTACGAACAACTGTGCTGGACTTTGGGGGCACTTGGATCCAATTCATACCACTGGTCAAGTTTGCTTATAATAACAACTATAAGGCCAACATTGGGATGGCACCATATAAGGTCTTATATGGCAGGAGGTGTCGATACCTGTTGTACTGGGAAGATATGTGTGAAAGATAGATTTTGGGTCCAGAGCTGATACAGCAAACTTATGATAAAGTCAGACTCATTAGAGACAGAATCAGAACAATACAAAGTCAGCAGAAAATCCATGCAGACACTCGCCGATGAGAGTTAGAGTTTAACGCAGGGGATCATGTATTTTTTAAGATTGCACCAATGAAAGGGATTATGAGATTCGGGAAGAAGGATAAATTGAGCCCCAGGTTCATTGGACCATTCAAGATTCTTGAGAAAGTGGGTCCAGTGGCCTACATATTGGCTTTACACCAATGTTGTCCAGAATTCACAATGTATTTCACGTTTCCATGTTGAGGCAATACGTTCCAGATCCCTCCCATGTGATCAGTTATAAGGCACTGGAGCTTAGGGATACTCTGACATATGAAGAACTGCCAGTGTAGATTTTGGATCAGAAAGAATAAGAACTATGCACTAAGAAGATTCCACTGGTAAAAGTTCTATGTCGCAAATAGTGGAGGAAGCTTCATGAGCATTGGAGGAACAAATAAGTCAGAGATATCCACATCTATACAGTGGAGCTCAGTGTTGAGCTAGTAAGTAAAAGTAAATAACAAGGTATGTATTTTGATTTGTATAGTATCGTGTAGGATAGATAGTGTTTTTGGTTTTAGGATATGAATGGTTTTGGGAGAATTTTCTTTGAATGGTTGTAATCTCCAAGAACCATAAATGTAACCACAGTACTCCTCTACCATAAGTGAGGGTAATTAATAAAATTGTGGTGTTTTTACTTAAGAATGCAAAGGTGACAAATAGCAAATTTCGAGCACAAAATTTTCATAAGGAAGGGAGAATGTAGAGACCCGAGAAATTTAAATAATAAGAAAATAAGAAAAAGGAGGAAATTCTATTGGTGAAGACCAAACTGTTGACGGTTTGGAGAGGGGCACAAAAAACCATCGATGATTTTGTATTTACTGTAGGATGGTTACAAGTAAAACAGTAAAAAGGGCAAGTTAAAAACCTAAACCATTGACGATTTTGTAAGGGGTGCAAAAAATCGTCGATGATTTTGCCTGCGGTGCTAAAATTAAAAAAGAACTTGTGAGCCATTTTGGTTAAACAAAAACCTAATCTCTCTTTCTTCTTCTCTCTTCTGGGGAACCCCCTCCCTTCCTTCTTCAATTTCGGCTCCATTTTAGTTTGATTCAATGATCAAGAACCACCACAAGGATTTAGGGGTGATTCTCTACAACTTAATCGAAGTAGATTTTTTGATTGAGGTTTCTAGGCACCACTCCAAAGTTGAGGCACGGGGGTTAAATATTGGTATTTGATTGATTAAATGAAGAATATGAGTTTAGATATATTTAAATGATTATAATTCTAGGGTTGATGTTGTTTGAACTGGGGAAATGTGAATTTCAGGGTTTTGAGCTTCGAATTTCGTAGGCCCCGAATTTAGGATTGTTAGCAGGCCTCTCAATAAGCCAGGTAAGGGAATAAATTAAGTCAAATATTTTTAGTAAATTAATCATAAAATATATAGTATTTTATTTAGAAAGGTATATATATATGAATTAGTATAGTTTTTGGTAATACTGATGTTAAATGGGAGGAAACTTTGAAAACTGATTTGGTATTATTTTGTCAGCAAAATATGTTTTCCCAGGCTAGATAATTTATTACGGGGTAGTACTCACTTGTGTGTGGCATGAGTATAAATTTTATTATAGATAATAATATGTCAAAATATTTTATGAATTCACAATACAAGCATGATTTGATGACAGTTTTTAGAAAAACTATAAACAATACAGAAATTATATTTTTTGTATATTATGATATTCAGCTAGCACAGATGCCATGATATTCAGCCGGTGTAGATGCAGTGATATTTAACTCACACAGATGTCGTGATATTCAGCCAGCGTCGATGTCATAATATTCAGTCGACGCAGAAGTCGTGACTAGATATATTTATAACAGATATTCAAAAATATTATTATTATGATAGATTTTACACAGAATCATAAAACTGTGTTATTATAGTTATTAATGAAATATATTATACAGTAGCAGAACCCTGATGGACTAAGTATGTTATAAGCACAGTACCATAGCTGGCTAGCCAAATTAGATAGTGTAACCCCTGTGTGCCGACCCGAGAAGTGTTTTGGGGAGTAAGATGAGTGGACTAGGTTGGTGTTAGCCAATAGTGCAACCACACTATTCAAAAAGTGTTGGGTTGGAGGCTGATTAGCCCTGAAGTGTTACGGAGAGTAGGATACCCACTGTGTGTCGACCCGAGAAATGTAGCGGAGAGTAGGATGGGCGGACTAGGTTGGGTGGGAAATCGTGTGTAGTTACGTCATATTTGACTTAGCCTAGTAGGCCAACCAGAGTTAAGTCCAGCCCTTGGGCTGCACCACACGAATCATGCGGGGTTAATTCATGATTCAGCCTTCCATCCGGGGTATATTTTCAGTAATATACAGATACAGCAGATGATTTATATGTATACAGAAGTTTAGTATGACACAGTATGTTATGTTGATTTACTATTTATTCATATTTATATAGAACAGTTTTACCTAACTTGTCAAATGTAGTTAAACTATGTACATATTTTCCTTACTTATCAGATACAGTTTATCATGAACAGTATATGTTTATAACACAATAATACTCATGTTGCCACACACTGATATTAGTATATCTCCCTTACTGAGAGGTGTCTCACCTTAGCAATACAAACATTTTAGGAAACCCAGACAGACGAGCGAAGCAAGCTCCGAGATAAAGAAGGCAGTTAGTGCTAACCTGGCTGAAGGGTAAGTTGCTGGGTTGGGATCGGGATTGATTTTTGGGGTATGACCCTAGGATATTTATGGTTATTTTTGGGATGTATATGTGTATTTCGGTTACAGTAAAACTCTAGCATTGTATATAAGGTCAAGTACACCATGATTTACGCTCCATAGTTGGTATGTATGTATGGATAGGTTTATCCCAGGTACCCCTTTTGGTCTGGGTTAACTCAGATTATGTTTTATGGTATTAGAGTAGAATTATTATTATTATTATTATTATTATTATTATTATTATTATTATTATTATTATTATTATAAATAAATAAACATAGCGAAATTTTTGGGGCATTACAATTGTGGTATCAGAGCCTAGGTTGCCAGGTTCTGTAAACTTTAGTGCACAGCCGAAACAATACCAGAGTATAGGAATAGATCTTGAAGAGGATAGTAAATGGGTATATCAGTATTTTAGTAAGTCAATGTTGGGAAGTTAAGATGAGAATTTAGGGTTTTGTTCTACAATCTAGAAGTAGGATTTCCGTAGTGGTGATTACGTGCAAAACTGCGTAATTGGGCACTTTGATTCAGTCTCTACGGCTTATATTTTTAATTAAGTGTCCAAATTTATCCAATATTTTAATAAAGTGCCAAAATTATCATTCTTGAGTTTTATTGTGAAATTTATGAATTTTTGGTAATATTTTATCGCAGGAAAATTCTCGGGAACCAAAACCGACACCTATGTGTATTTCATGCATAACTTTTCAGTCCAAGCTCCAATCAAGACAATTCAAATTTCTAGAGAAAGAGGAAACTATTATCTACAACTTTTTTGTTTCAAGTTTTGTGATAAAGGGGCTCTAGGAAGGTCAAATTTGGCGGTGAACATAGAATAAAAAAATGAAAAAGAAAAAAGAAAGAATATATATTAAATGGGCTTTGATTTGACCCTACCATGCAGCCGGGTCGGGCCAACCAGACAGGTCAGGCGATTGGATCTTAGGGCTTGACCCCTCTACCCCTTTTATTCTCCTTTTGTTTCCCTTTCTCTTCCCTGTTGGGCGTTGCCCCCAGCCAACTCTCTTCTCTCTTCTCTCTTCTCTTTCTCCTTCTCTTCTTCTTCTCTTTTCCTTGATTTATTCCCATCCTCTCTTTCTCTATTTCAGTTTGTCTTTCTTCTTCCTTGTTCTCTCTCTCTGTATTCCCTTACCCCTCTGTTCTTTCATTCTCTCCCTCTTTCATTCCCTCATACTCACCCAGCCCTATGCCTCTCGGTTACTCACCCGGAAGCACTAGCACCCATAGCTCTCTTTTACTGCCTACAACTCAAACTACAGCAGTAGATTCCCTCGGCAAGCTTCTTCTCCGGCCACATACAGTAGCAGGCCATGAGGCTCCTCTGCAGTAACCTCCTTCCTCCATGACAACAGAAGAACACCCGAGGCTCCCATACCCGCAAGCACAACAACTCCAACATGCCCGAGCACCAGTTCTAGCACTGCCACCGAGAGTCTCCTCTGCAAACGGCCAGCCTCCTGCTCTGATTTTCTCTGTCTCTATCTCTCTCTCTCTCTCTCTCTCTCTCTCTCTCTCTCTCTCTCTCTCTCTCTCTCTCTCTCTCTCTCTCTTTTCTTTTCTTTTCTTTTCTTTTTTTCTTAATTGCAATGAAATAATATTTCTTTATCTTTGTTATAGTTTATTGGAAGCTTAAAATTTGAATAATTGTTAAGGGATATTATTTTTTTTTATTGAAGTTTGATTTTTTTTTTTTATTTACTTATCTTGTTCGTAGTTAAAGTTAGTATTAGGTCTAAGCATTTAAATTGGTTGCTTTATTTATCTTCGCTTAATTTAAATTTTGCTTCAATTTGTGTTTGCATTTAAATTATGGTGCTTACTTCAATTTCGTAGTTTTGTTAAAGGTTCTTTTATTTTTGTCCGTGTATGTGTCTAATTGAATTTTCAGTGTTTCCATGAGTAGATTATAGTTTCCCATCTTTGCTTGTTAATTCAATGCTTGTCATGTTTAGGGTTTTTAAATTACATGTCATTTAATTCGTCAAAAGTGAAATTGAACCATCTTGAAAATCCGAATCTGAACTGAGTTCAGTAACCTTTTTGTTTCGATTGGAAAAACATAAAATCTGATATTAAATGCATTCCCTGAGGAGACGATCTAGCCCTTGGGCTAAATATTACACTACGTAACTCCTATACTTGGGATAGCTTCCGAGCTGCTCATTTTTCAAGTGAGTCAAGTGGTTTCTGCGTCTTTCCTGGGGTGATGATGTCAGGAAAGTCATAAACTATCGTAGGGTTGTGTTTCAACAATTGCAGGACGAAATCTTAAATTAAGAATAAGGACATTAGGTTAATTGATGATATGAGATTTTAGTTAGATAAATATATTAGTTATTTTATGAAGATAGGGTTCTCAGATTATGTTTATTTTCTTTTCAGGTTGGACCCTAGGGGTAGCAGTGCTCACGCTAGTGGTGATGATGGTGTAGGGCCCTCTAGTATGGACGATAGTGATTTAGACACAGTCCTGTGTAGTGTAGCTCAGTAAGTTATGGCTTGGATTGTATGGAGCTCTAGGGAGCAGGGAGGCCCATCAGTAAACCAGGGCTGCACTATATAGCAATTCACCAAAATGAAGCCTCCAGCTTTTTTAGGGAGTTTGGATATGATTATAGGGGAGAATTGGGTATAGGAAATGGAAAAGATACAGATTGTACTGCCCTGCACCGATGAGTAGAGAGTATTATTGACTCACTCGAAAAATAAGCAGCTCGGAAACTATCCCAAGTATAGGAGTTCTGTCATGTAATATTAAGCCCAAGGGCTAGATCGTCTCCTCAGGGAATGCGTTTAATCCTAGATTTTACGTTCTTCCAATCAAAATTAAAAATGCACTGAACTCAGTTCAGATTCGGGTTTTTCAAGATGGTTCAATTTCACTTTTGCCGAATTAGATGACACGTAATTTAAAAACCCTAAAACTAACATGTACTAAATAAAAGAAACAAGAATAGAAATCCTAGTTTACTTAAAGAAACATTGGGACACGCACTAATTAAAAATGGAAACTACAAATAAGGAATTAAAACACGCTAGAATAGAAACTCTAATCTACCTAAGGAAACATCGACACACGCACTAATTAAAAATGGAAACTACAAATAAGGAATTACACACGCAATAGAGATGCACTCAAAATAAAACACACTCACAAATAATAAAAATCAAACCTTTAACAAAATTAAGAAATTGAATCAAAACCAAACTTCAAGGGGAACCAAGAACTCAGACAGAAATTATCCCTAACAACCTAAACTAGACTGAACACAATAAAGATGGAAGCTTTAATATGACTTGACCCTAAACTAAAACAAGTTTCGACAAAAAAAAATATCTGAATTTAATTAAGCATGCTAAATTAAAATAACTATCAATTAGATAAACAAAGAGATTAATTTAACAATAATGAAATACTCAACATTACTCAACTTAAACAAAAAGAAAGAAAACTCCAATAACATTAAAAAAAAACTAAAATTTCTTCAATATTCCAAGATTCAAAGAAAAGTAAATAAAAGAAAGAAAGAAAGGAAAAGAGAGAGAGAGAAACAAATCCACGGAGCCGTGAAGTTGTTGCTGTGCTGGAGAAGTTGCTGCTGCGCTTTGGTGGTCCTGCTATAAAGTCGGCTAGTGTTCTGCTGTGCTTGGGGACTGCTGAAGATGGTGGAGGAGGCTGGCCGTACTGCAAGAGGGCAGAGGAGGCCAAGAGAAACAGAGGAAAGGGGGAGAGTGAGGGAGGAAAGACAAAGGGAAGGAAGAGAGACAAGGGGAGAGAAGCAGAATTGAAAAGAACAAAAAAAAACAAACTAAAGAAGAAGAAGAAGAAGAAGAAGAAGAAGAAGAAGAAGAAGAAGAAGAAGAAGGAGAAGAGGAGAATGGGGAGCCATGGGGGCTGCCTACGTACGAAGAGAAAGAGAAGGGTTAAATAGGATAGGGGGGGAAAGCCCTAGACCCGAATAGGAAACCCGAATTGCTATATTTTTTCATTTTTTTTATTCTCTATTCATCGCAAATCTGACTCTTTTGGAGCCCATATCTCACAAAACTCAAAACATGAAAGTTGTAGATAATAATTTTCTCTTTCTCTAGAAATTTGAATCGTCTTGATCGGAGCTTGGACGAAAAAGTTATGTACAAAATACGAACAGGTGTCGGTTTTGATTCCCGGGAATTTTCCTGCGACAAAAAATTACCAAAACTTCATAAATAGTGCAATGAAGTTCAAGAATGATGATTTTGGCATTTTATTAAAATATTGGACAATTTTAGATATTTAATTAAAAATATAAACCGTAAAGCTCGGGTTAAACGTCCAATTACGCAGTTTCGGTGCGTAATCAATTATATGCCACCTTCAGACTAACGGGGGAGGCTGAGCATTGGTGGTCTGCTACGAGACTACTGGAGGAGTAGAGATCGGTACCCGTAGCTTTGACCTGAAGCCTATTTAAAGAGATGTTCTTCGACCGATATTTCCCTGCCACCAGTAAAGAAGCTAAAATGGAGGAGTTTTTTAACCTTAGCAAGGGCATCTGACAGTCCAGCAATACGCAGTGAAATTTATTGAACTGTCCCACTTTGCTCCGTACATCGTTCCTGATGATACAAAGAAGACATGAAAATTTGAGAGAGGTTGGAGGCGAGAAATCTATGAACACGTGGTAGTTTTGAAGGTGCAAGATTTCACTGAGCTGGTGGATAGTGCTGCTGTGGCAGAGGTGAGCAGGTAGAGGGGTACTGAGGTGTAGGGCTAGAGGAAGAGACCCACGCCTCCTAGATTTCAAGTGGGTTCTAGCCAAGGCCCATGGAGGAGATATGGATACCGCAGGGGACAGAGGCAGGAGTGGGGAGCCGCGAGATACATGGCAAGTAGAATTATCCCGACTATCCTAGTTATGGTAAGAGACACGCGGGAGAGTGTTGAGCGGGGAGAAATGTCTGTTATCAGTGTGGTAGACCGAGACATTTGACACGAGACTATCACTCCGAGACCATTCTAAGGAATTATTCAGGCGCCCCGAGGTGGTTAGCAGAGGAATACTGCACAGGTGAGGGTCTAAACACTAACACCGAGTGATGCTGAGGCAGCTGACGATGTTGTGACATGTACATTTAATATGCTTTCAATTAAGGCTATTATTCTATTTGATTCAAGAGCCACACACTCGTTCGTTTCTATGGGGTACTTTAAATTATGTCGGGTAGAAACTCATTTGTTAGATACCGAGTTATCAATAGCTGCACCAACAAGATCAGCAGTGAGGTGTCGAAGGGTGCTCAAAGGCTATCCAATAGATATATTCAAGGAAGAGTATTATTAGTTGACCTAGTAGTGTTAAACATGCATGGATATAATTTTGGGAATGGACTAGTTAGCTACTAATTATACCAGCATTGACTGTCATCATAAAGAGGTGATATTCTGACCTCCTGGAAAGCAGAAGTTCACATTTGTGGGGTTGACGTGCATTCTTCACCACAGTTAGTGTCAACCATTCAAGTGAAGAGGCCACTCCTAGATGGTCGTTAGGGGTATATACCCTATGTAAAGGAAGTGCTAGAGATAGAATTGAAACATACCGATGTTCCAGTGGTGAAGGAATTTTCTTACTTTTTTCCAGAGGAGCTACTAGGATTGCCTCCTGACCGTGAGATTCACTTTGCTATTGATTTACTTCCAGGGATGGCACCGATTTATAAAGCTCCTTACACAATGGCTTCTGCAGAATTGAAAGAGTTAAAAGATCAGTTATAGAACTTATTAAATAAGGGATTTATCAGACCTAGTGTATCTCCCTGGGGAGCACCAGCTCTGTTTGTGAAGAAGAAAGACGGGATGATGAGGATATGTATAGACTATAGAGAAATAAATAAAGTAACTGTTAAGAACAAGTATCCTCTTCCCCATATTGATGACTTGTTTGATCAGCTCTAGGGTACACAGGTTTATTCAAAGAATAATCTACGCTCTGGGTACCATCAAATGAAGGTCAAGGCAGAGGATATCTCCAAGATAGTGTTTTGAACCTGGTATGGCCACTATAAGTTTTTTGTTATGCCATTCGGACTGACAAATGCTTCTGCTATATTCATGGACTTGATTAACAGAGTTCTCCATCAATACTTTGACCAACTCATAGTGGTTCTCATTGATGATATACACGTCTATTTAAGGACTTTCAAGGAGCATGAGATGCACTTGAGGTTAGTACTTTAGATGCCCAGAGAAAGGAGACTATATGCCAAATTTAGGAAGTGTAAATTATGGTTAGAGAAAGTTGCATTCCTTACGCATGTGATATCCAGGGATGGAATCTCTGTAGATCCCAGCAAGATAGAGGTAGTGGTGAATTGGGTGAAATCGAAGAATTTTCAGGAGATCAGAAGTTTCTTGGGACTGGTGGGATATTATCGCCGGTTCGTAGATGGATTTTCTAGACTATCAGGGCCTCTGACACGCCTAACCAAGAAAAATGCTAAGTTTGAATGGAATGATGATTATGAGTAGAGCTTTTAGGAATTGAAGTAACGGCTTATCACTGCACCAGTATTAACTATTCCATCAGGAGATGGCGCATATGTAATCTACAATGATGCGTCTCTGAAAGGGCTCAGTTGTATTTTGATACAATAGGGGAGGGTTGTGGCTTATGCTTCACGATAGTTTAAATAATGTTAGAATTGGTGTATTCCCAAGAGGAGGGATGAATTGGAATTTTAAAATTTATCTCCTAGGTTAAACGAGATAGTTGTATAAAACAACCTAAGGTCTTTCTATGCAATTACAAATGCACCTATAAATATAATATGCGAAAATTTAAATCATGCGCATCATTCACATCATAACATACACGTGCGGTAAATATAAAGTGTGGAGATATAAACAGACACACGATATGTTATCGAGGTTTGGCCAACTATGTCTACATCCCCGCCTCTAGCTCACAAGCCTAAGGATTCCACTAATGGCTCACTTAACGGGTGGAGCGGCACCTAATACAACCAAGTCAATTAGCACAGAACTGACCTCAACCTTTACAACCAGGTTAATTAGCGGGCATGACCTCAACCTGCACCTTAACAGGATGGTGCACCTAACTTTCCTAATCGAGTCTAAACCAATCCAAGACTATTTCAAAGAGTTAGTCTCCCTCTTCGGGCCCGTGCCTGAAAATACAACAGTATGTTCTCAATAATGAAATGGTAAAGTGATTATGCTTTCAAGTAAAGCAAATATGTACCCAATACGCGCAAGTAATAATCAATCCACACTAAACATGTTAGAACTATAAGCTCAATGGTGTAATATATACTCTCAAATAAATATTTGCTATCGATGTAACCAGTGCGTGAGAGTGCAATCACTATAATCTTTGTATCACAAGATGTATTCACTCTAAGTGCTTAAACAAAGATATTAGCCAAACAATATATATATGTATATTTCAATCAGTGGATATTCTCAATCGTATGATGCTCTAGTAATGTATATATTTGGTTTGCAAAAAGAGTTTAATTCTTGTATTCAACGAATGATATAAATCAATGAATATTGTAACAAAGATTTTTATCACACAAACAAATATCTCTTCAAAGATTTTTCAAAATAAAACGCACTAGATATTTGAAAATGATTTGAAAGGATTTTTGCAACCAAAATAAAATAAGAACTTCACAAGATATTGCAATGATGATGCAATACTCAGAAGTTCAATGGAAGTCTTCTTAGGAGAGACTTATTAACCAAGTCTTCTAAGAATACTTAGGTTGGCTCTCAAAAAAAATCGTCACAATCAATCACAACACTTGGGAGAGCAACCCTTCTCAACACTCAAATCAACTTACAAATGATTTTCAACAATATGGGAAGGTAAGATTAAGTGTATAGAGTTAAGAAATAAGTATTATGGATTTTGGGAATTTCAAAGAATTTCTCCTAATCAAGATTACTAATCCCATGCTAATTATTCCAAATAAGGGGGTATTTATAGACTTCCCTTGAATTATAACCATTAAGGACATGATTGAAATAATTAGAAAAGATTTAATGATATTTAATTATTTTAACCTTGTTTAACCTAGTTAACCATGGAAAAAAAATAAGTCCAACTCGAGAGCACCAGTTGACTAGGACAAGTTTGGTCAACCAGAGTTCTTAGAGTTCAATCGACCGGCCAAAAATGAACTGCCTGTTCGGTCAATCGAACATGTATGTCCGACGCAATTTTTCAATATTTCTGAGGTTCGGTCGACTGGGCCAAAAATGAACTGCCCTGTAACAACCTGAATAATAATATTATTTGAATAATAAAGAGGAAAATAATTTTCAAGGGCCTCGTCGACGAACACAGGGGATTCGTTGACAAAGGCATAAGAGGACCTCGTCGACAAAGACAAGATTTGTCGACGAGAAGATACCGAGAGGGGTTTTGGGCAGTCTAAATTTCGTCGACGAGGAGGTAAGGTTCGTCGATGAACTTACTCAAGGACTCGTCGACAAGGCGACGTGTCTCGTCGACGAATCTGACCCTATAAATAGTGAAAAACTTGGATTTTTATCTAATTTCAGTGCTTCTCTCCCTCTCCTACGGTCTCTCCTACTTCTCTCTTCATTTTCAGGCCTGTTTCTCGCTGGATCGAAGATCTGAGGCTACGATGACGCTCCTGGCGAAGTTCTCTGCAAGTCTTCTAGAGCTGATCGTTGGAGAAGTTGATTTGGATTTTATCCCAAATTCAGGGTAAGGTATTTTGTTAAGATTATATCTTCCTTGTAGTTATAAGAAATGATGTAAGTAAGAAAATACTGATATTTTGTTCTGGGGGATTTTGTTTTCAGGATGTTGAGTTAGGAACCCTACGGGTATATAGGCCAGAATTTTATAGGGGCTTTTCAGAGTTAAGGTAAGGAAAATATGCTATACTAGGAATTGTTATAATGTTAACAAAGATTTTACACACACACACACACACACACATATATATATATATATATATATATATATATATATATATATATATACCAGCTTATTACCTAGTTTTATAGAATATGAGTTTTAAATGCTTGTGTAGCCTGAGTGGATATTTATGTGATGAAGAACTTATGTAGTTTTTTGTTTACAGTGTATCATACCATACTAAATATACAAATATAGACAATACATATAGTTTATATAGTTTCACCAGTATATGGAGTTATACAGAATATATAGATATAGTTATAAATTCACAGAGATTATACAGAAAGATATCCATGCATATACAACTTTTATACAAATCGTTTCATAAAACAGATATATATACACACAAACATGTATACAGTTTTATACAGAATAATATATATATTAAAGTTTTATACAGAACAGTATATATAATGTTTATAATATGTCATGTTTCCTATTACCATAACAAATAGAGTATACAGACAGAGTATATAGACAGAGAATATAGATAGATATACAGAGAGAGCATCAAGATGCTACAGATATAATATACAGAGATTACAGTATTTACAGTACAAAAAGATAGCGTTATGGTAATTTTGAAAACATGAAGGAAACAGTAAAAGAGTATATATATGTGTGTGTGTGTGTGTGTGTGTGTGTGTGTCTATATATATATATATATATATATATATATATATATAGTATCAGATCCCTGAGGAAAGATTACAGATAGATACAGATAAAGAATACAGAGCACGGTACCGTTGCTATATACAGATAGAGTGCAACCACATATCTCAGATAGTGTGTGGGTACCATCAACCATGCTCGGAGAGTATGCAGCTCCCCAGTTCACTGGGTGGAGGGATCCGGTTTGACGAGGAAGTAGCTAGCCCTGAGCCTGGAGTGGATGCAGTTTGGCCGGGCTGAGGTAGGGTAGAGTATATTGACTTATTTGGAGGGCCAACCAGATTAAGTCCTGCCTACGGGCCGCACAACCCTGTCATGAGGGGTCAAATCATGACGTATAGAGTTCCAAGGATAAAACATAGTTATGTATATGTATACAAATTTACAGTATATGATGAGTATATTAGCAGTATAAAAAGTAGAAAACACAGATGATATAGTTATATTTTAAATCGTGAAAAGAAATATATGCTTTACAGATTTATTATTATACCACCGTTCAATTGTTATTTAAACAGTATTCTTAACTTAGTTTCCACACACTAGTAATAGCATATTTCCACTTACTGAGCGTCGACTCACCCCATTACATTACCATTTTTCAGGTGAGACAACTGGGCGAGCAGATCAGGCTCGCGGATAGAGAATATTTTGATTACCCTAGTTCAGAGGGTAAGTTTTGTGTAGGGTTTTGTATTTTTGGGTAGTTGACACTAGAGAGAGAGATGTATTATATCGCTATGGCTGAAGATACTGAATTCTGGTATTATATATACAAGTATATGTGGTTATGTGATTTATATTTTCCGCTGCATAGGATTTCCCATTACATGCAAGTATTGGAGTAATTTATTATTAAAAAAATAAAAATATAAGAATTTTGAGGACGTTACATTTTGGTATCAGAGTCTAGGTTGCTAGGTTCTGTAGACTCTAGAGTGCAGCGGAAGACAATACCAGAATATATGGAAAAAGATTTGAGGTTTTGTTCTGTGATCTGGATACGCGATTTTGTGATTGTTTCTATGTTTTTCCTGGGGTGACGAGTCCAGGAAAACCATAGTAAACTGTCGATGAGTCATGTGTTTGGGTTGCAAGATTGGATTATGGGACAGAATTAAGGGGAAAAGTTGATGTGTAGGAAATAGGATTCTAAAAATGGTGTTCTATATGTTTGCAAGATGAACCCAGAAGGCAGTAGCGCTCACGCCAGTGAGGATGATGGAGTAGGTCCTTATGGCGTAGGAGATGGAGATTCAGATGCTATGCTCCGTAGTGTGGCTCAGCAAGTTATGGCTAAGATAGAACGGAGCTCTAGAGAGCAAGGAGATCCATCTCCAGTTCAGGGATGCACCATAGAGAAATTTATGCAGATGAATCCGCCAGTTTTTTCTGGAGCGACTAATCCTGTAGTTGCTGAGAACTGGGTGTAGGAGGTAGAGAAGATTCTAACAGTACTTCATTGCACCGCCGAGCAAAGAGTTTTATATGCTACGTATAGGCTGGCGGAGGAGCTAAAAGATGGTGGGCAGCCACAAGGTTATTGGAGGAGCAAAGGGCTATACTAGTGCCAATGACTTGGACTCGTTTTAGGGACATGTTCTTCGATAGATATTACCCTGCCTCTGTTAGAGAGGCTCGAGTACAGGGTTTATGAGCCTATCCTAGGGATCATTGACTGTCCAGCAGTATGCGGCAAGATTTATCTAGCTCTCATGTTTCTACCCATATCTTGTCCCTAATAAAGTGAAGAAGGCCAGAATGATCGAGAGGAACCTAAGGCGAGACATTTACAGATAGGTGGCGTTACTAAGGATCCAAGACTTTGCAGAATTGGTTAACAAGGCCACTATAGCAGAGGTGAGTCTATCTAGAGAGATGGAAACACAGAGTCAGAGGAAGAGGACTGGACCCTTGAGTTTTCAAGCGGGTCTCAATCGAGGCCCTTGGAGGGGAGGTAGATCTGGCGGAGGCCAGAGGCAGATGGTAGAGCATACGGGATTTTAGTGCGGACAGCTTCCTGCCATTTATCCTAGATGTGGACGGAGACATCCTGGTGAGTGCTGACTGGGGGAGAATGTTTGTTATCGCTGTGGGAGGCCCTGTCATATGGCTCGATCGTGTTAGATGCCATCAAATTATGCACAGGCTCCCAGACCGTTTTGAGGTGGATATCAGGCGCCTCGCGGTGGTCAGCAGAGGAACACTGTGCCAGCGAGGGTCTACGCATTGACACCAGGAGACGCTAAGATGGTTGGAGACGTGGTCACAAGTACTCTTACTGCTTTACCATATAAAATGATTGTTTTGTTTGATACAGGTCCCACCCATTCCTTTATATCGGCGGGGTATGTCAGAATAACTGGGGTAGAGACTCAGCTACTAGATGTAGAACTGTCTGTGGGTACGTTGATGGGATCTGTGGTTAGATGCAGGAGGGTACTTCGGAATTTTCCAGTAAATATTCAAGAGAGAGTACTTTTAGCTGATCTCGTGGTCTTGGATATGCAGGGATTTGATATGATACTAGGTATGGATTGGTTAGCTATTTATCACGCAAGTATTCATTTCCATAAAAAAGAAGTGATTTTTAGACCCCCCCAGGCAAGCCAGAATTTAGATTTACAGGTTCACGCATGCGTGCCTTGCCACAGCTGGTGTCGGCTATTCAAGTGAGGAGATTGTTACAGGGTGGTTGCCAGGGGTATGTTGCATACATAAAATAATTGCCAAAAGAAGCATTGAGACAAGCTGATATACCAGTAGTGACAGAGTTTCTAGATGTATTTCCAAAAGAATTACCTGATTTGCCGCCTGATCATGAGATTGAGTTCACTATAAACTTGTTGTCGGGATCTGCACCAGTATCTAAAGCATCGTACCATATGGCTCCAGTCGAGTTGAAAGAACTAAAAGATCGGCTACTAGAATTACTGGATAAGGGTTTTATCAGGCCCAGTGTGTCGCCCTGGGGAGCTCCAGTTTTGTTCGTGAAAAAGAAAGATGGAACCATGAGATTATGCATCGATTATAGGGAGATAAATAAACTGATAGTCAAGAATAAATATCCTCTCCCTAGAATCGATGATTTATTTGATCAACTCTAGGGGACCCAGGTTTACTCTAAAATTGATCTGCGGTCAGGCTACCATCAGGTGAAAGTTAAATCAAAAGATATTTCGAAGACCGCATTTCATACCAGGTATGGGCATTACGAGTTTTTAGTGATGCGATTCGAGTTGACTAATGCACCAACAGTATTTATGGATCTAATGAATCGAGTGTTTCATCAGTATTTGGACCAGTTTGTGGTTGTGTTCATTGATGATATACTCGTCTACTCGAGGAGTTTTGAGGAGCACGAGCATCATTTGAGACTGGTGTGAGTTCTGGTTAAGGCAGGTTACTTTTCTCGACCATGTGATCTCAGAAGCAGGAGTATCAGTTGATCCAAGTAAAATAGAGGCAGTGGTGAGTTGGGAAAGGCCGGGAAATGTTCAAGAAGTCAAGAGTTTTCTAGGATTGGCAGGTTATTACCGGCGTTTTGTGGATGGTTTCTCCAGGCTATCAGGTCCATTAACTCGACTTATGAGAAAAAATGTAAAATTTGAATGGACTGATGATTGTGAGCAAAGTTTCCAAGAGTTAAAGCAGCGGTTAGTTTCAGCTCCAGTACTGGCTATTCCTTTAGGGGAGGATGGGTTTGTAATATATAGTGATGCCTCTTTGAAAGGGTCTTGGATGCGTGTTGATACAGTACGGCAAGGTCATTGCATATGCATCCAGACAGCTTAAAGAATAAGAGAAGAATTATCCTATCCATAATTTAGAACTTGATGTAGTGATGTATGCTCTCAAGATCTGGAGACATTATTTATATGGTGGAAAGTGCGAGATTTTCATGAATCATAAGAGTTTGAAATATTTCTTTACCCCGAAAGAGTTGAATATGAGGCAAAGAAGGTGGCTAGAGCTTATTAAAGACTATGATTGTACGATTAGTTACCACCCAGGAAAAGTAAATGTAGTGGCAGATGCTCTAAGCAGGAAATCAGGGGGACTCATACTGGCAGCTATGGGATTCAGCACACAATTCTGATGGATTTGGAGAGGCTCAGTATATAATTGGTAGAGAAGAGTCCTCTGGCAATTATAGTCAATCTAGTGGTTCAGCCTACACTATACGAAGGGATTAAAGAGGCTCAGGGTGATGATGCAAAGTTGGCAGAGGTGATGGTTAGAGTACGGGATGGTCGGGGAGAGGAGTTCAACATATCAGATAACGGAGCTCTGCGATTCCATACTAGGCTATATGTTCCTATAGATAATAAAATCAGGAGAACTATACTGGAGGAGGCTCACAGATCCCTATACACAATCCATCCCGGCAGTACTAAAATGTACAAGGACCAGCGAGGGTACTTTTGGTGGAGTGGAATGAAGGGGGAGATAGCCGAGTTTGTTCAGCAATGCTTGACGTGTCATCAGGTTAAAGCTGAATACTAGAGACCGACAGGACAGTTGCAGCCATTGTTCATTCAAAAGTGGAAATGGGACCACGTTTCGATGGACTTCGTTACAGGGTTACCACCAGTACGACAGGGACTGAATACGATTTGGGAGGTTGTAGATCATCTGACGAAAATTCTCATTTCATCCCTATTAAAATCGGCTATTCCATGGACAAATTGGCAGAGTTATATGTTCAGGAGATAGTTCGCGTCCATGGTGTGCTGGTATCCATAGTCTCCAATCGAGATCCTCGGTTTACTTCACGATTTTGGAAAAGTTTTCAGGAGGCTATGGGTATGCAATTAGCTTTTAGCACTGCTTATCATCCCTAAACAGATGGTCAGACTGAGAGGATGATTCAGACACTAAAGGATATGCTTCATGCTTGTGTGCTTGATTTTGGAGGCAATTGGATTCAATTTATGTCGTTAGTTGAATTTTCTTATAATAACAGCTACCAGGCTAGTATCGGCATGGCTCCATACGAGGCATTGTATGGCAGGAGATGTCATTCTCCTCTCTTCTAGGATGACGTAAGCGAAAGGTGAGTTTTGGGTCCAGAGATAGTACAGCAAGCTTGTGACAAGGTTCGACTAATTAAATAAAGAATTAGTATAGCACAAAGTCGATAGAAAAGCTACGCAAATACTCGCCGCCGAAAGTTAGAATTTGATGTGGGAGATCGAGTATTTTTAAAGATAGCTCCTCTAAAAGGAGTCATTAGGTTTGGAAAGAATGGCAAGTTGAGCCCTAGATATATTGGCCCTTTTGAGATACTTGAGAGAATAGGGTCAGTTGCCTATAGGCTAGCTTCACCACCATCTTTGGCTAGAATTCATGATGTATTTCATGTTGCTATGTTAAGGAAATACGTCCCAGACCCGTCCCACATAATTAGTTATGCAAAGATAGAGCTGAAAGATTCATTAGTGTATGAAGAAACACCAGTACAGATTTTAGAAAAAAACACACAAGTACTGCGCACCAAAGAAATTCAATTAGTAAAAGTTTTGTGGAAGAATAACGCTATAGAGGAAGCTTCTTGGGAACTTGAGGAGCAGATCAAGCAGATCTAAAGTATAATAGTTAGATAAGTTTCTTTTGCAGGTACATGTATTGATTTTAGTTAGTGGATAGTTTTTAGTTTTATATGTGTAATTTCCTAGAACATAAATGTAACCACGGTATTTCTCCGCCACAAATGAGGGCAGAAAATAAAATAAGTAGACCTTTTTCCTTTACGGAATGATGGAGTGTATAAATGGAGATACAGATAGTAAATTTCAAGGACGAAATTTTATAAGGAGGAGAGAAAGTAATAACCCGAATAATAATATTATTTGAATAATAAAGAGGAAGAGAATTTTCAGGGGCCTCATTAATGAACACAAGGGATTCGTCAACGAAGGCATAAAAGGTCCTCGTCAACGAAGACAAGATTTGTCGACGAGAAGATATCGAGAGGGGTTTTGGGCAATCTGACTTTCGTCAACGAGGAGGTAAGGTTCGTCGACGAAATTACTTAAGGACTCGTCGATGAGGTGATGTGTCTAGTTGACGAATCTGACCCTATAAATAGTGAAAAACTTGGATTTTTATCTAATTTCAGTGCTTCACTCTCTCTCTCTCTCTCTCTCTCCCTCTCTCTCTCTCTCTCTCTCCTACGGTCTCACCCACTTCTCTTTTCATTTTTGGGCCTGTTTCTCACTAGATTGAAGATCTAAGGCAACCACGACGCTCCTGGCGAAGTTCTCTGCAAGTTTGCCGAAGCTGATCGTTGGAGAAGTTGATTTGGATTTCATCCCAAATCTAGGGTAAGGTATTCTGTTAAGATTATGCCTTCCTTGCAATTATGAGAAATGATGTAAGTAAGAAAATACTGATATTTTGTTCTGGGGGATTTTGTTTTCAGGATGTTGAGAATACAGACAGATATAGATAAGAATACAGAGCACGGTACCGTTGCTATATACAGATAGAGTGCAACCACATATCTCAGATAGTGTGTGGGTACCATCAACCATGCTCGGAGAGTATGCAGCTCCCCAGTTCACTGGGTGGAGGGGGCCGGTTTGATGAGGAAGTAGCTAGTCCTGAGCCTGGAGTGGATGCAGTTTGGCCGGACTGAGGTAGGGTAGAGTATATTGACTTATTTGGAGGGCCGACCAGATTAAGTCCTGCCTACGGGCCACACAACCCTGTCATGAGGGGTCAAATCATGATGTATAGAGTTCCAGGGATAAAACATAGTTATGTATATGTATACAGCTTTACAATATATGATGAGTATAGTATGATATTAGCAGTATGAAAAGTAGAAAACACTGATGATAGAGTTATATTTTAAATCGTGAAAAGAAATATATGCTTTACAGATTTATTATTGTACCATCGTTCAATTGTTATTTAAACAGTATTCTTAACTTAGTTTCCATACACTAGTAATAGCATATTTCCACTTACTGAGCGTCGACTCACCCCATTACATTACCATTTTTCAGGTGAGACAACTGGGCGAGCAGATTAGGCTCACGGATAGAGAATATTTTGATTACCCTGGTTTAGAGGGTAAGTTTTGTGTAAGGTTTTGTATTTTTGGGTAGTTTACATTGGAGAGAGAGATGTATTATATAGCTATGGCTGAAAATACTGAATTATGGTATTGTATATACAAGTATATGTGGTTATGTGATTTATGTTTTCTGCTGCATAGGATTGCCCATTACATGCAGGTATTGGAGTCATTTATTATAAAAAATAATTAAAAATATAAGAATTTTGAGTTGCATGCCCATTCGGTCGACCGAACGTGTATGTCTGAGGCAATTTTTCAATATTTTCGAGGTTCGGTCGACTAGGGTCAATTTGAACTAGTTGTCAGTCGACCAAACCGTTGGGTTCCTACACATGGGAACTCATTCAACAAGGTTGGTGGTATACAAAAGGTTCTTGGTCGACTAGGGGGTCAAAATTTTGACTTCCTAGGGGGTTTGATTGATCGAGGCCAATTGAACTACAAGAGTTCGATCGACTGGGCTGTGGTCAACCAGTTGACCCGGACCAGGTTTGGTCGAATGGGGGCAAAATGAACATGAATTGCCAGTCGACTGAAGGTACACATTTTATGCATTTCGATCCTATTTCATCCAAAAAACACCCTATTCATATGACTAATACATACATGTGCAATAGTGAGTGTCCTAGGGTCATTTTAGGCCTTTTTGAGTGCACCAAAAAAATCCGATGTCGGTAGACCTTTTTATGGTCATTTTGATTTTCAAGAGATGTGTAGGGACCTAGAGTCGTTCTAAGGTCTTTGAGCTTATAGTTCCTACATGCATGAAATGTAGATTATATAGACCTTTTCTTAATTATATATTACAGACCTGAATAGAAATTACAACAATTAAATTATAACTAAGGTCTTCAAGGTCTTCATTTCCCTTCGGGTCTTTGAGTGCCATCATATGATACCGCTAAGATAAACCTGCACATCAACTTGGCAGACATTAAATACCAGAGTATTTCTCATAATGAAAATAGGGTATGACCCAATGGGTCAACAAATAATATGAAAAGAATTACCCTACCCATGATCTGGAGCTAGTAGTGATGGTTTATGCCCTGAAGATATGGAGGCATTATTTATATAGGGGTAGGTTTCAGATCTTCACAAACCACAAGAGTCTTAAATATTTTTCCACACAGAAAGAGTTGAATATGATTAATTAAAAACTATGTTTGCACCATCAATTACCACCCAAGAAAAGCAAATGTGGAAGCTGATACGTTGAGTCATAAATCAGGGAATGCATCTATATCAGCGATAATAATTGTACATTAGATCATAATGGATTTAAACATACTTGGGGTGGAACTTGTAGATGGCGATCACCAAGCATTTATTGCCAATGTGGTACTGCAACCGACCCTACAAAAAAGAATTAAAGTTATACAGCTGAAAGACGCGGAATTAATGTAAATTATGGATAAAGTATAGGATGGTCAAGAGATAGAATTTAGTATCTTAGATGATGGGGCTTTAAGACTCTGTACCAGACTTTGTGTGCCAGCTGATGCTGAAATTAAGAAAGTTATTCTAGAAGAAGCGCATCGATCTCTGTATACTGTACACTCTGGTAGCACTAAAATGTACAGGGATCTTCGCGAATCTTTTTGGTGGAGCAATATGAAAAGAGAGATCACTAAGTTTTTTAATCAATGTTTGATGTACCAACAGGTGAATGCTGAGCATCAAAGACTAGAGGGATCATTGCAACCACTTCATATTCCCGAATGGAAGTGGGAGGATGAAATTAGGAATAGCTTCCCAAGAGGGGGGGTGAATTGGCTTTTTAAAAATTTCTTTTAATTCCTTGGTAGAATTCCTAAACTAATTTTTTCAATTTGTTAAGCACTCAAGAACTTAGTTTCTTTATTTAATTCTTAACCATACAAACATCCAATCATCCAATCAAACCAATCAACTATAATTAGAAAACAACCAACCAAGCCAATACATAGCACTTATGTAATATAAAAACTCAAAATGATTGTTTGTTGATATTAGCCAATTTTGAACCAGGCCCTATAGTGAATGAAAATTTATGCTTGCTGATGCAAAGCCCTATATAGATGAAATTTGTACTTGCTTCTTCAATATGATGTGCAAAATAACATCCAATCAACACAATATCTACACTCTTTTCAATATTCATAATTCAACTAAACTCTCAATTAATTTATCCTTGGGTTGTTAACCAAGTAACGTGCTTCTGTATGATTTCCGCAAGATATGGTATAACCAACGTACTCCCTTTCGGTTTCCGTAACCCAAATCAAAATTAGACTTCAAGTTTACTTGATTTCTATATTACGTAGTATATATGATTATCAATTAAACCATCCACGCAATTTAAATATGCTTGAAAATAAAAAAATAAGGGAAAGAGAGAGTGAGATGGGGATTTTTAAAAGGTTCAGCTTATACCCAGCCTACGTCCTCGCCTTTGGCAAACCACCAAAGGATTCACTAAACCTGTTCCGTTGACGGGTGGAACAAAACCTTTAAAAGCGATACCCCACGCTCAAACACTCCTTCGCTAGGCTAGAAACCGCCTCTCTAAGCAATATCCCCTTGCTTAGCCAATGATCCAAACAATCCTTGGAACATCAAAGAACTACAAGAAACACAAGATAAAATCTGTGTGCAAGTATACTCTCTTAAAAGAGCAAGTTAGTACAATTTCAACGCTATATACTTCAATGTAAAATATCAATATGAAATAGAATGAAGCTCAAGTGTAGAATTCACCAATATCCTTTTTAGATGAGGATTAGCAGTAGAAATTCAGAGGAGCAAGGATGAGCACTTCAAAATATTTCAGCAAAAGAAATTTGCAATGAGTGAGCAAGAGAACTTGTAAGAGCAAGAGTGCTTTCAGCGTATTAAATAGATTTTTCAATTCTTGGTATAAAAATCTTTGAAGTTTGGGGCTATTTATAGATATTTAAAAGTAATTCCTTACCCCCAAAATTTCCTTGAAGTAGTTTCCAAGTTTTTCAAAATAATAGTGTCCAAAAACTTCATTTAAAAAATCTTCCCGTTCAGAGTTTTTAAGCAAACGTTCGAGTGGCAGTCGCCTGTCATAGAACAAACTCACAACACAGAACACTGGAAATTGCCTTCCAGAACCAAGGCAGTCGCCCGGCATGACCACCTAGGCGCCTGACATGTTCAGGCAGTCGCTTGGCATGCTACTGTCTCTTTGAAATATTATTCATTTAATTTGGCAGTCCCCTGCCACAAGATGACAGTCGCCTGGCCCTTCTGTTTTTAAAAACTTTTCTTTTTCAAAAGCCCTTCTTTTCTTTGATTTTGAAAAACATTCTTTAGGGTTTTCTCAAAAATATATTTCTAAATTTTTGAGAGCTTCAATATATTTCAAATGATATTTTAAACATTGAAGCACTTACATGAGAGTTCTAAGACATTAACATTCTAGATTCTTGAGTCTTCATGCTTTGTCCTTGGCATGAGTCCATCTTTTCTTTAAGCTTCCATATTCTTTGAGCTTTCTCACTTTTCCTTTCTTTGGCTCTTTTGACTCCTTGGCTTTCAACAAATCATGCATAACCTCATTTAAGCTTCATTTGATCCTTGTGAGCACTTTGTTTGACCTTGCTTTCTCATATATGAGCCTTAAAATATCATTACTCATATAAATACATTAAATTTCACTTGTTTGTTAGCATCAAAATAAGATAACAAGATTTTAAGTCTTGTAAGGCCAACAAAGCACATTACGATAGATTTTTTCATAGGGTTACCGCCGGCACTACATGGATAGGACGCCATTTGGGTAGTCGTAGATTTACTGATGAAGACTGCCCACTTCCAGCCTATCAAGGTTAACTACTCCATAAGCAGAATGAAAGAGTTATACATTCAATAGATAGTTAGACTGCATGGCATGCTAGTGTCCATAGTATCGGACCGAGACCCACAATTCACATCTCATTCCTTAAAGAATTTGCAAGGATCCATGGGTTCTCAGTTATCGTTCAATACAGCATTTCATCCTCAGACATATGGGTAGACGGAGAGAACGATACAGATACTGGAGGATATGCTACGAGCATATGTGCTAGACTTTGGGGGCAGTTGGATCCAGTTCATACCACTAGTCAAGTTTGTTTATAATAACAACTATTAGGCCAGTATTGGGATGGCACCATATGAGGCGTTATATGGCAGGAGGTGCTGATCCCTGTCGTACTGGGAAGAGATTGGTGAAAGATAGATTTTGGGGCCAGATCTGATATAGAGTCAAAAGAAAAGCCATGCAGACACTCACCGATGAGAGTTAGAGTTTGACGCAAGGGATCATGTATTTTTGAATATTGCACCAATGAAAGGGATTTTGAGATTTGGGAAGAAGTGTAAACTGAACCCTAGGTTCATTGGACCATTTATGATTCTTAAGAGAGTGGGTCCAGTGGCCTGCAGGTTGGCGTTACCACCAGTGCTATCCAAAATTCACAACGTATATCACGTTTCCATGTTGAGGAAATACGTTCCAAATCCCTCCCATGTGATCAGTTATGATGCACTGGAGCTTGAGGATACTCTAACATATGAAGAAGTGTCAGTGCAAATTTTGGATCGGGAAGAACAAGAGTTATGCACAAAGAAGATTCCACTGGTAAAATTTCTATTGTGCAATCATGTAGTTAAGGAAATTTTGTGGGAATTAGAGGAATGGATACGCTAGAGATATACACATCTATTCAATGGAGCTTAGTGCTGAGCTAGTAAGTAAAAGTAAATAACAAGGTTTGTATTTTGATTTGTATAGTGTAGTGTAGGATAGAAAGTGTTTTTGGTTTTAGGATATGGATGGTTTTGGGAGAATTTTATTTGAATGGTTATAATCTCCCAGGATCGTAAATGTAGCCATGGTATTCCTCCTCCATAAGTGACGATAATTAATAAAATTGTGGTGTTTTTCCTTAAGAATGCAGAGGTGACAAAAAGCAAATTTCAAGGACGAAATTTTTATAAGGAGTGGAGAATGTAGAGACTCAGTAAATTTAAATAATAAAAAAATAAGGAAAATGAGAAAATTTGGTTTGGTGAAGACCAAACTATCGACGGTTTGGAGAGGGGCAAAGAAAATCATCGACGGTTTTTTATTTACTGCAGGCCGGTTACAGGTAAAATGGTAAAAAGGGCAGTTCAAAAACTCAAATTGTCGACGATTTTATGAGGGGTGCAAAAAATTGTTGACGGTTTTGTCTATAGTGCTGAAATTAAAGAAGAACCCACAAGCCATTTTTGTTAAACAAAAACCTAATCTCTCTCTTTCCTTCTCTTTCCTGCAAAACCCCCTCCCTTATCTCTTTTATTTCAGCTCCATTTAAATCTAATTTGATGATCAAGAACCACCACGAGGATTTAGTGGTGATTCTCTACAACTTAATTGAAGTAGATTTTTGGTTTAAGGTTTCCAGGCACCACTCCAAAGTTGAGGTAAGGGTGTTAAATGTTGGAATTTGATCGATTAAATGAAGAATATGGGTTTTGCGATGTCTAAATGATTATAATTCTAGGCTTAATGATGTTTGAACTAGGGAAATGTAAATTTCAGGGTTTTGAACTTCGAATGTCGTTGGGCGTGGATTTAGGGTTGTTAGCAGGCCTCTCAATAAGTCAGGGGGATAGATTACGTCAAATATTTTAAGTAAATTAATCATCGAGTATACAACATTCGATTCAGAAAGGTATATATATGACTTAGTATAGTTTTTGGGAATACTGATGTTGAATTGAGGAAACTTTGAAAACAAATTTAATATTATTTTGTCAGCAAAATATGTTTTCTCTGGCTAGATAATTTATTACAAAGTAGACTCACTTGTGTGTGGCATGGGTATAAATTTTATTGTAAATAATAGTATGTCAAAATACTTTTTGAATTCACAATACAAGCATGATTTGACAACAATTTTTAGAAAAACTATAAACAGTACAGAAATTACATTTTCAGTATATTATGATATTCAGCTGACGCAGATGTCGTGATATTCAGCCAGCGTAGATAGCATGATATTCAACTAGCACAGATGTCGTGATATTCAATTAGCATAGATGCCATGATATTCAGCCAGCGCAGATGTCGTGACTCAAGATATATTTATAACAAATATTCAAAAATATTATTATTATGACAGATTTTACACAAAATCATGAAACAGTATTATAACATTATTAATGAAATTACTATACAGTAGCAGAACCATGATGAATTAAGTATGTTATGAGCACGGTGCCGTAGCTAGCTAGCCAGATCAGACAGTGTAACCCATGTGTGCAAACCCGAGAAGTGTTGCATAGAGTAGGATGGGCGAACCAGGTTGGTGTTAGCCTTTTGTGCAACCACACTATTCGGGAAGTGTTGGGTCGTAGGCTGATTAGCGTCGAAGTGTTACGAAGAGTAGGATACCCACTATATGCAAATTCGAGAAGTGTTGCATAGAGTAGGATGGGCGGACCAGGTTGAGTGGGCAATTGTGCATAGTTATGTCATGTTTGACTTAGCCTAGTAAACCAACTATTGTTAAGTCCAACCCACAGGCCGCACAACATGAATCATGCGAGGTTAATTCATGATTCAACCTTCTATCCAGGGTATAATTTCTATAATATACAAATATAGAAGATGATTTATATGTATATAGAAATTTAGTATGATACAGTATGTTATCTTGATTTATGATTTATTCAGATTTATACAAAACAGTTTTACCTGAGTTGTCAAATGCAGTTAGACTATGTATAGATTTTCCTTACTTATCATATACAGTTCATCACGAACAGCATATGTTTATAACACAATAATACTCATGTTGTCACATACTGATATTAGTTTATCTCCCTACTGAGAGGTGTCTCACCCCAGGAATACAAACATTTCAAGAAACCTAGACAGATGAGCGGAGCGAGCTCCAAGATAGAGGAGGATGTTAGTGCTACCCTAGCTGAAAGGTAAGTAGTTGGGTTGAGATCGGGATGGATTTTTTGGGTATGACCGTAGGATATTTATGGTTCTTTTTGGGATGTATATGTGTGTTTTGCTTATAGTAAAACTCTACTATTGTATAAGGTCAAGTACATCATGGTTTCTGCTGCATAGTTGGTATGTATGTGTGGATAGGTTTATCTCCGGTACCCCTTTGGGTCCAGGTTGACTCAGATTATGTTTTATGTTATCAAAGTAGAATTATTATTATTATTATTATAAAGAAAAAAAATATAGAAGAATTTTTGGGGCATGACAAAATCTTTAATGGAAAAATCTTTCACTTAAAAACCATACTCACACATGTAAAGGGAAATTTCATTAAGGTCAAAACTAGGGGCAAAATAGGAATTTCACTTGCCTCGATCGACCGACCATCGCAAGGTCATTTGACCTTGGTCGACAGAACTGAGAAGTTGACCAAAGGCAAAGCTTTGGTCGACTGAACCCTTGGCTTTATAAATGCCTTAGTCGACCGAACCGGTAAGAAGTCAACATGTTGACTTTACTTGATTGACCGTTCTAAATTGAACGTATCATCCTCGATCGACCAAACCATAAAGTGTCTGACACCCCAACAACTTGGTCGACCAAATGTGTAGTTCAAATTAGCCTTAATTGACCGAACCATATTAGCGGTCAACCGAACCTCAGCCATGGTCGACTAAACCTATGAAGGGTACAAAATCGCCCTAAGATGGTCAGCCATATCCATAGTTCAAAATTGCCACGGTCGACTGAACTTACAAAAGTGGTCGACTGAACCTTGAACACGGCTGATCAAACCTCTTGGGTTGGGTTACTTTTCAGCGCTAATTAAGCTTCATTTTTTTCATTAAACAATATGAAAAATACCAAGCATGTCCCTAAACGGTCATATTTTCAAGAAGTCTATATATACCCCTGAGAGTTATGGTGTATTCCCAAGAGGGGGGGTGAATTGGGTATTTAAAAATTCTTTTTAGGTCAATTTATCCTTATTTAAATTCTATAATCAGTATAACACAACTTAGGATTTTTCTAAACAAACATGAATCCCACAAATAATAATGTATGCAAATATTTAAAATAATTAAAAAATTTAGCACAAATTGAACATAAGCATACAAGTACGGAAAGCAAAGTATGAAAATTAAATAAAGTAGGGAAGAGGAAGCGCAAACACAAAGTATTTAACGATGTTTGGCAACTCCCGCCTACATCCTCGCCTTGGGCAAACCACCCAAGGATTCCACTATCCGCTCCTTATTATTGGGACAAGCTTCCCGTTACAATCCGCTTCTTACCAGGGCAAAGCTTTCCTTTACAATCCGTTACTTACATGAGGTGTAGCTACCTTTTTATAATTCGCTCCTTACACGAGGCGTAGCTACCTCTTTACAATCCGCTACTTCCACACAAGGCGTAGCTACCTCACCATGGTTCACAATCTGAACCATAAATACAAATGATATAAGTAATGAATTTTTCATACAATGAAATGCTTCTTAATAAGTTGAGTTGTACAATGTAAAAACCTTAATGCACTCTCAAATGATTTATAAAATTTGAAGCTTGGTAGAGTAAGGATATTTCTCTCAGAAATATTTTTCAAGTAAAAATGAGAGAGTGGAATGATTTGTTCAAAGCTACCTTGTAAAACTCAAAATATTTTTTCCAAAGGATTTTTCAAAATGAAAAGTATGAGAAGAATACTTCTTCAAGATTGGCCTTTAAAAAAAATAGCAAGAAAGCACTTAGCAAAATATATGGAAGAGAATATATGCTCAAGCCTTGCTTGTATAACCCAAAAGAATTTCCTCAAAAAGATTTTTCACAAAGAAAGAGTAGCAGAAAATAGATTTTGATCTTCAAAGAGAGTATAAAGATGAATAAGAATGAAAGAATTTTAAACAAGGCTTTCCAAGTGTCTCTCTTATCTTCTTCAAGTGTATATACTTGGTATTTATAGGCAAATTGGAGATATAGCCGTTTTATGGCCGTTCGGGTATTAAAATATGAATAAATTTGAAAACTAGTCACTTTTCAGATGTTGGGGCGCTTTCTACACGGACACCCTTCAGTTTGTCAGGCATACATTTTCTATAAAACTCCAAATTAAATGTTCTTGGTATCAACAGAAATCTAAGATAAAATTCCACAACTTTTATGTTGAGTACTTTTTAAGATAAGGAATTTTTGATTGATAAAATTGCTCATCAATGAGACGGAAGAAACATGAAAGGAATTTTTCTACTGCAGATACCCTTCAGTATTTTGCACATAACTTTTACTATATAACTCAAAATTAAATGTACTTGGTATCAACAGAAAGCTAAGGGACAATCCCACAACATTTATGTTGGACACTTTTTAGGATAACGAGTTATTGATAGAGAAACGTACTCATCAATGCAACAGAAGAAACATGAAGGGGTTTTTTTGGGGGGGGGGAAAAAAACCTTGTTTTGGAAAAAATGTTTTCATGAAAAGTTTATGCCCCTAAGGTCAATCTAAGGTCTTGGTCATTTTGCGATAGCTTCAATTCTAATCATATGATTATGCATGCACAAATTGAAACCTAGTTACTATTACAACTTAAAGAATAAATAAAATTTTCATGTTTTTGCTTCTTAATACTCCATAAAATACGCCATAATTTTTGTTTGATTAGGTACTCTTCGGCTTCCATTTTTCATCCTTTTGCACTTTCTGCATCATAAATCTATTCAAGGACTAAACACACAAATGAGATGCTATGGTTTGTCATAATCAAAATAGGGATCAGACTCAAAAAATCAACGATCTCCCTCTTTTTTATGATGACAAACACATGAGTAAAATTGGGATTGCCTGACAAGGCTCCCCCTTACAAAATGCATAATTTAAAATGATATTCAATAAAGTTGAATACATGAAGACTTTAGAAATTTCTAAGTTGAGCATTTGACATCAGTTTAGTTTAATGTGCAATTTATGTTGAAGCAAATTTAAAAAAAATTCAGTTAAATACATTTATTATTTTCCATTTTGTAATTAACAAAAGGACAAGATGATGCAATTTATATGATAGGTTTGCTTCAAATACTTCTCCCCCTTTTGTCCTCAGCAAAAGGGCTAACAAATTTCTTCAATGATAAGAAGACCATTTAAAAATAAAGCCCTTGAATTTTAAAATTTGATGACACACAATTGATTTTAAGAACATTACAAAAGCACATGTCATGATGCATTTAAGCTTATAAATTTTGAAACAAGATAACAAAATATTATCTATTAAAGGTTCATTTCTTGCCATAAAGATTAAAAAAATTTTCCTTTGGATATTAAAAATACGTATTGGGGATTATGCTTGCTGAAAAAGAAACTTTAACACGCAAGTTCAAGCAAGCTATATTTTTCTAGTTTAATGCTTAAACATAGAATATTTCGACAAATAACCAGAAAAACCAACCATATAGATCCTAAAGATATGATAATTTAAATACCAGATCATATGGAAAATTTTGAAAAACTGTGACTAAGAAATATATTTTACTTATGATATTCAAGAAAAGCATCATTCTAAAACACACAAGCCACACAAAACTTCTAATCTAAGCTAAAATATGGGTGAGTACAACAAGATATGGAAATTTAATTTCAAGAGCGCCCCCTATTAATTTGAAAAGCAAGCTTAGATGAAGTTAACTGCTTATACTGATACCAAATGTAAAAATTCGTTAACACGATATAAGTAATGAATATGAGTCTTTAAAAAAAATTACTGGATATTAATTAAGACTATTTTTATCTAGCCAGCAAAATCATTCTATAGAATACACATGCATTGGAAGATTGAAATTAAGTCCTACAATGGTGTTCATATATCCAAGAACAATCCATATCATAGTATAAATTCATAACAAAACAGGATATGATATTCATGGATTTCACAAAAACTTAGGACTCAAAAAAAAAAAAAAAAAAAATGATGCATATGAATCCACAAGAATACTTTAATAAAGCTCTATTTTATTTTTAATGATGGGGCATGGCTCCCCTGTATATTTGCATATATACATACATACATTTAGTGCAAGGATAGTGTTCATTTAACATGCATATATATTCATCCTTAAAAAAAGTTTCAGCATGCAACAAATGTGAGACATTTAGCACATAAGCATGACATTATGCATTTTAGCCACTGTATGATAGCCAATCAAGACTTAAATTAAGAATTTATGCAATAGCTATGTTGTGGGGTTCAATTAAGAAGATAACACAACTCAAAATACTTAATGAGTGTATGAGACATGAAAACTCCCCCTATGTCATACATTTGTCCTAGTTTATGAACCATCGTCAAACAATGAAACGTATAATTAAAAGGATCATGTTTTACTATTTAGGTCCTGAGTGAAGTTCAGAATCCAAAGATTTGGACCAAGTGGTGTCCATGAACTAGATTTTCCTAAACTTAGAGAATTTGCATAAAGTTTTTAGGAAAATTTATAGAATTTGAAAATTTGTACATGTATTTCAATTTAGCGCAAAACATATAAGATCCAACATGTACCAACTTATCTTATTGATTTTGCATGCATTTTTCAATAAATGTAATCGTAAAGTCCAACCAGTATGCAATAGTTTAAGTGACCACTTAAGGTTAAAACAATAAGTTCAACATTGTCACTACTATGATACTTCATTAGACTTGTAAAATAATTTTGTATTTAAAATTAGTCTTATGGAGTTATCTCGGTCAACTAGTTGGCGTGTATGATTGTATATGATCATTCAAGACCACATGCAAGATCCTAGTTAACTACCAGCATGCAATTCTTAAGGATCTGCATTAGCTATGCATATGGCATTCAGCTCAAGAATGCAAGTACCCTAATTATATCTACAGTATGCAATTCAGTATGTCTCAATAATAGTTCATCTTGTAAACAATATTAACTATCAACCAAATATATTAAAACATTTAGCAGGATATGGATAGTGATATTCAGTTCTCACTGTCACGACGTCCCCGGAACGCGTGTGCCCCGGGGTGGCGAAATAATGATTGAAGTTTAAATTTTCGGAAAAAATGGGAGTGGAGTCACCACTAACCTTTTAGTGTGGTTAGAACACTTGATTATTACCCGATTAAGGGTAGAATCAGCCTACGTTACCAAAACCAGGATCGGGAGTTCGATTACGCGAAGGGAAGGTACGAGCACCCCCTACGCATACGTTATTACGAACGGTACCTAATTAATTATGAAATTATCCCAAAGTAAATTTAAAAAGCCTTTTAGGTTACCCTTTTTGTGAATTTACAAAATGCACATATACATAATGTCTCACACAAATATTTACATAATAAATATATATTCCCTCAGAAATGGGATACGTGAAACTCAAAGAGCTCATACCATTTCGTTAAAATCATAGGGATAGAAAATCGAGAAAATATCTTATAAAAAATAAGTATAATAATATATAAATAAAAATATAATATAAAAATAATTAAAGAAAATAAACACCGCAATTATGAAGAACGCACACCATGATAATAGCACATACTTTAAATATATATACATAATGTAATAGTAATAATAACACATACCTTAGCCTATGTATATATATGTATAATAATAATAAATAACTTGTACTATGATATATAGTTACAATAACACGTACTAGGATATATAATAATGACAAAATCTAAAAATATATGTATGTATATATGTATATAATGATAAAAATGATAATTATAGCAATAATAGCATGAATAATAATAGGCATATTTTAATAATAATACAATACCTGCCTTAATATAATATACAATTAATAATATGTGCAATGTGGAAATAATTATTGAAAGAGCCAACCCAAATTTAAAATTAAAATATGGAAACCAATAAAATGGTAAGAAAATAATAAACTTATGGAAATAGGTTACTTCTAAAATGGGTATGGTCACCGAAATTAATATACAATCCTAAAATGTAAAAATATTAAACCTGGAATGAACACAATAATAACAAACATCCCAAATAAATACATTAACATAATATACATTGTTAAATATTATAATAATATTCATTAATTTGCATAGTATACACAATAAAATTTAAACTTAAACGAATATTATGACAAGAGGAAAAATCCTACAAAAAACATAAACATAAGCCGTTAAATATTATCACCTTAAAAATAATAATGTTCATTGTTTAATATGGATGGTATAATAAAAATTTAAACTTGAATGAATAAAAAATAAAAATAAAAAATTCTGCAAGAAAAACACGAATATCGGCTGTTAAATATTATCACATTAAAAACAACAAGATTCATTATTTAACATGTATTAGTATATACAATAAAAATTTGAACTTGAATAAATATTATGACAAAAAGAAGAAAAATCCTGCAATATAAATGAATTGAAATTAGATACATATATTTAAAAAAAAAACATCAACTATTTAATAGGCACTGCATATAAAATATAAAAAAAATTAAACTTTGAAACCCGAATAAAACCAAAATAAATATATATATATATAATAAATAAATACATTAACATAATATACATTGTTAAATATTATAATAATATTCATTAATTTGCATAGTATACACAATAAAATTTAAACTTAAACGAATATTATGACAAAAGGAAAAATCCTGCAAAAGACATAAACGTAAGCCGTTAAATATTATCACCTTAAAAATAATAATGTTTATTATTTAATATGGATGATATAATAAAAATTTAAACTTGAATGAATAAAAAATAAAAATAAAAAATCCTGCAAGAAAAACACAAATATCGGCTGTTAAATATTATCACATTAAAAATAACAAGATTTATTATTTAACCTGCATTAGTATATACAATAAAAACTTGAACTTTAATAAATATTATGACAAAAAGCAGAAAAATTCTGCAAAATTAACATTAGATACATATATAAAACCAAAATAAAAATATATATATATACCTGCATGTGTGTGCATGTCTCTGTGCATTTCGGTGTGTGTGTGTGTGTGTGTGTGTGTGTTGGTGTGTGGGTAGAGAACTCACCAGGTGATTGTGACTGTGGGAGGAAGCAGGTGGCCAGAACTGGGTCGTGACCGGAGTTGATGATCGGAGTTGGAATGCCTGCCGGCGCTGGTTCAGTCTGGTGTGACGGGGCATGGCTACGAATGGCCGAGAGGAGCAGCAGGCGGTGGCGTGGCTAGCTGCGTGAGAGTGGCCGGAGCTGTGGTGGCTGTGAACAGAGGTTGGAGATGAGGGTGGCCGCTTGAGACTACGTTACTGTGTTGTCGCAGAGATGGAGAGATTATGGTGGTACCGGTGACGGAGAGTCGTAAGGGTGCTGAGCGCGGTGGTGTCACCGTCGTCGGAATTGAAGGAGAAGGAGAGAGGCAAAGACGGTTTCTGGCTGTGGGTGAGGGGGCTATTTACTCATGTGCCCTGAGCTTGCTGCGTGTGGGGCATGATAGTGGCTTGAGATGGTGAAGGTTAGGAGAGGGAACGGGGATGGAAGGTGGTGACCGCTCGCTTGGGGAAACCGGGATGGCCTTTAAAGAGAAAAGGGAGAATAAGGGAGATGGGAGGATGTGTGGAGGCCGCGAGGAATAGATGGAAGAAGATGACGGTGTGAGGGATCCAGAACGGTGGCTGGGCGAATGGAGAAGGAGAAAAGAGAAGCTCAGGGTTTTATTTTGTTTTGTCTCCGCCCCCACAGCCGTGTGAGAATGAGAGTAAGCCCCCCTTTTTATAAACTTTTCTTCCCCAAAACCCTAATGATAATAATAATAATAATAATAATAATAATAATAATAATAATAATAATAATAATAATAATAAAGTTATAATAATAATAATAATATTTAAAAATAATGATAATATTAATAGTAATCATAATAATAGAAATGATAATAATAATAATAATAATAATAATAATAATAATAATAATAATAATTTTTTTGTATTTGGCTTGAGCAAAAATAGGGTGTCTACACTCACAAAGGCATAAAGCATAAAGATATTTTTAAATATTCCTAAAATAAGCACAATGTCTTATAGTGATTATCCGATGAATTTCAAAATTGATGCTGCTCCCCTTCAATAATGCAGCCAACTCTTTATTATCTTATGCCCTCAATTTTCAATAATTTTATATTTAACCTTGAATGTACAGGCTTAAGAAACCAAAAGCTCACAATCAATATTCGTTTAGTGAATTAAGCCTATTTTCACATTTTTGCAGCATATGAGGGGCATTAGTGCGAATGGCCTTCCTTTTTGACTACTTGTGCTTAGGTTTCTTAAACATTTTAACCTTCTTTTAGATTGAAACCTAGTGCAACCATCCTAACCATTCAACATTATTCAAAAGCTCTAATTAATTTGATTTAAGGTTGAGAGTTTATGAGGGGAGAATGCATAAATACTCTTACACAAGATAAATCAATTATGAATTCAAAAGAGTATTCAGAAAAACTTTTCTTTCTATTTAACTCAACCGTACAATGTGAATAATAAAAATCATATTGCATTTCACAAATACTTTGAGGTTCAAGGTTGAGTGAGGGTTCATCGATCAGTATTAGAATTTATCTTCAAAGAACCCATCTTTGATAACATCATCCAAACTTTCCACTAAAGATGTTTATTAAAAAATTGTGAAAATCTTGCAACTCTAATATTATGATCTTTCTTAAAAGCTCTTAGATGATTTTAGGGATAAAAGATAAATAATACTACGATATATCAATTTCCTAAAGCTCAAGCTTGTGTAATGGACAAAATATCCTATAATTAAGATAATCACATTTAAACATTCATATAGCATTAAACTTATTTAACAAATGAAGACACGTTTGTCCATTTGGAAGTGAATTTATTTGAGCAAGCTATAACCAAAATTATTGTATTTTGTCCAATCATTATGATATGCTAACGTTAAATGATTAGATTGGACTTATCACACAAATTTTTCATATTGGTTTGCTTTTCAGTGGTTCTTAGTATAATAGTGAATGTGTATACTAAGACTAGACATTTAAACACTATTCACTAATTAATTATCACTACCCCTTTTAGAAAAAATCTAAAAACTAAGGAAAAAATAATTTACGTAATTCTTTTTGGAACCCATTTTTCCTTAGTTTCTAAGGGGTTGATTTTCTTGATAACTCATTCTTCTTTGAGTCTTGGCGAGTTAAAACTCGACGTTTCTTTGACTCTCTAGACTTGTTTAGGTTTCACATCTATTCTTTTAGAAAGGGCAATCAAATTTGATATGACCCTTCTTTTTGCATAAAAAGCATGTGATGTGAGCATATGGACCGGATGAGGTACTAGCATAATGTTTGGATGCTCTCACAAAGTACCCCATGTATAGGTTATTCGTCTTCCTATTTTCAAAGTCATGAAAACCTATACCTTCCTTATCTAAGGTCATCTTTTGAGAACCTAAGAGCTTGTCAAAATTTTCTTTGCTAGTAGTAAATGTGTGAATGATCTCATATTGGTCCTCTGCTTTTCTTTCTAGGCTTATCATTTTTAAATGTTTTTAAGTCTTTGCAAACTGCTTGCAATTTTACGAACTCTTTGGTTATTGTATTTGCTTTACACTCAAGTTCAGAAATAAGAAGATCCTTTGTATTATCACTCAAAATTTGGGATCTTAAGACTTTCAGCTCTTTTTCTAATTTTTCATTCTTGTTTTTTAATCTCATGATTTTCAAATCTTTTTCCTTATTAAAGAGAATTTCATATTCTAGTTCTTTCAATGATGTCTTATTCTTGTTTTCTAATTGCTTAATTTCTACTTCTTTTTCAATCTTTTCATTTTCTAGGATATTATAAGATTCTTTTAAATCAACTATTTGTTTTGCTAAAATTTTATTTTCATTTTTCAAAAATATTTTCTTTTTAGACTACTTTATTAGAATCTTATGAGCCTTAATAAATCCCTTTTGTAATTTCTCATAAGATGGCATGCTATCATCACTACTGGATTCATCACATGATGCACTAGAATTTTCACAAGATAAATCGCTAGAATGAGTGCATGAATTATTTAAAGAAATAGAAGGAGAGGAATGTACCTCTTCGTTGATTAGAGCAATAAAGCAAGCATTTCTCCTTTTTGATCTTTTCAGCTTGAAGCATCCAGAGTGGTAGTTACATTCTCCTTGGTCTCTCCATATTTCCTATTGAGTTCATCCCATATCTCCTTTGCACTTGAGCATGCCATGATTTCCTTAAATATGTTGGCATCTAAAGCACAATAAATCATGTTCAAAGAACTTGAATTAATTTGCAATAAATTCATATCATGCTTATTTAACTCTTTCTCTAATTTGGGAATTTCAATATTATCAATAATTTTCATAGACATAAAATTCCTTTGAGTTATTATTCTCCAAGCCCTCCAATCCATAGATTTGATAAAAATGCTCATTTTTAATTTCCAAATAGTAAAAAATTGGAGGCCTAGAACAAGACTGTCCCTCAACAAATAGGGATACACCAACATGAACCATTGCGATCTTTAACAAATGCGTTTAAATTTTTTTGTAACGACGCTCTCATACCAATTGAGAGTTATGGTGTATTCCCAAAAGGGGGGAGAATTGGGTATTTAAAAATTCTTTCTAGGTCAATTTATCCTTATTTTAATTCCATAATCCGTATAACACAACTTAGGATTTTTCTAAACAAGCATGAATCCCACAAATAATAATGTATGCAAATATTTAAAATAATTATAACATTCTGCACAAATTGAACATAAGCATACAAGTGTGGAAAGTAAAGTACGGAAATTAAATAGAGTAGGGAAAAGGAAGCATAAACACAAAGTTTTTAATGAGGTTCGGCAACTCGCGCCTACGTCCTCGCCTTGGACGAACCATCCAAGGATTCCACTATCCGGTCCTTAATAGTGGGAAGAGCTTTCCGTTACAATCCGCTGCTTACACGAGGCGTAGCTACCTCTTTATAATCCACTCTTTATATGAGGCGTAGCTACCTCTTTACAATCTATTGCTTCCACACGAGGCGTAGCTACTTCACCACAATTCACAATCCAAACCATAAATACAAATGATATAAGGAATAAATTTTTCAGACAATAAAATGCTTCTTAATAAGCTGAGTTGTACAATGTAAAAACCTTAATGGACTCTCAAATGATTTATAAAATTTGAAGCTTAGTTGAGTAAGGATATTCCTCTCAAAAATATTTTACAAGTAAAATTAAGAGAGTGGAATGATTTGTTCAAAGCTACCTTGTAAAACTCAAAATATTTTCTGAAGAATTTTTCAAAATGAAGAGTAGGAGAAGAATATTTCTTCAAGATTTGCCTTTAAAAACAAACAGCAAGAAGGCTCTCAAGTAAAATATATGGAAGAGAATATATGCTAAAGCCTTGCTTTATAACCCAAAAGAATTTCCCGAAAAAGATTTTCAAAAAGAAAGAGTAGGAGAAAATAGATTTTGATCTTCAAAGAGAGTATAAAGATGAATAAGAATGAAAGAATTTTAAACAAGGCTTTCCAAGTGTCTCTCTTGTCTTCTTAAAGCGTATAGACTTGGCATTTATAGGCAAATTGGAGATATAGCCGTTTTATGGCCGTTGGGGTATTAAAATATGAACAAATTTGAAAACTAGCCGCTTTTCGGCTGTTGGGGCGCTTTCTACGCGAATACCCTTCAATTTTTCAGGCATAACTTTTTCTGTACAAATCCAAATTAACTTTTTTTGGTATCAACAGAAATCTAAGATAAAATTCCACAACTTTTATGTTGAGTACTTTTTAAGATAAATAATTTTCGATTGATAAAATTGCTCATCAATGAGATGGAAGAAACATTAAGGGAATTTTTTTGTTACGGACACCCTTCAGTTTTTTGCACATAAATTTTACTATATAACTCTAAATTAAACATATGTGGTATCAACAGAAAGCTACGAGATAATTACACAAGTTTTATGTTGGACACTATTTAGGATAATTAGTTATTGATAGAGCAATGTGCTCATCAATGCGATGGAAAAAACATGAAGGGGTTTTTTGAAAGAAAGAAAAAAAAAAAAAAAAAACTTGTTTTGGAAAAAATGTTTTCATGAAAAGTTTATGCCCCTAAGGTCGATCTAAGGTCTTGGTAATTTTTGTGAGAGCTTCAATTCTAACCATATCATTATGCATGCACAAATTGAAACCTAATTACTATTACAACTTAAAGAATAAAATAAATTTGCATGCTTCTGCTCGTTAATACTTCATGGAATACGCCATAATGTGTGCTTGATTAGGTACTCCTTGGCTTCCATTTTGCATCCCTCATTTGTGCCTTCTGCATCATAAATATGTTCAAGGACTAAACGCACAAATGAGATGTTGTGGTTTGTCATAATCAAAATAGGGATCGGACTCAAAAAGCCAACAACCCCTTCATTTGCCAAAATTAGCAACTTTGATTAGTCAAATATTTCTCTCTAATCTTTTGGGCTAATTTTTATCAAAGTTCCCCCAAACCTATTTTCATTGCAAAATTCTTTCTTTGGGGCAAATTTTTTATACTCTCTCAAAATCTCTTTCACTCATTCATTCACTTGAAAAATCATTTATGAAAGAGAGTTTCTATTTATGGCATTTATTTTTCATCATCCATATGCATTTACTCTCACTTGTTCTTCATTTTGAAAATCATCTTTGAGAGTATGTCTTGAGTCTTTCCAATGTTATTTCTTTGATAAATATTTTGTGGGAAAACTCTTCATAACTTTCTGAATCTTTGCACATCCATTGCAAGATTCAAAAACTCATATTGTGTTTCTTGCAAAAACACTTTTGAGCATAAATCTTAACCTCTCCAAAAAATATTATTGCAAATCTTTATTGGAGAAAATATTTGTTTTATATTTGATCTTTGATGCCTTCAGTTTCATATAACATCAAAGATCTTATATATTAGTTTTTGCAAAAATATTTTTAAAGCAAAAAACCCTAGGTTCTCTTGTTATTCTTTGAAAAATAATTTTTTGGAGAAAATTTTATTAGGTTCATATCTTTGAGTATTTTATCATACATATCATTTCTCAAAGATTGAAAACAATGTTTTGAGAAAACACCCTTTCTCTATTGATCATAACTCATATCATTAGAGAGTGCATTTTGAGCTTAAACTTGTACATCTTTGCTTGTATTTAGAAATATTTTTATATGTACGAAAAATGTTTTTATGTACCAGTTGGGTTCAACCCAAAATTGAATTGGGAAGTCTCAGTCTCACAAGTGAGACCAATTGGGTTCAACCCGTAAATTGAACTAGGGAGTCTCCGCCCCATAAGGGAGACAAGTTGGGCTCAGGCTTGTATTTAAGTTTGGGTTTACCTTACCCCGTTAGAAAAGGTTGTAACGGGTTATCCTCCGCCCGTTTAAGTGAGCAAGGATAGTGTAATCTTTGGGGAGTATACCCAAGGTGGGAACGTAGGCTGGTTTAGCGGAACCTAGATAACAAATCTTGTGTCGCTCTTTCAATATCTTATTTACTTTCTGCACTTTAATTTCCATATGTGTATGCTTATTTACTTACTGTTATAATTATTTCCATGCACTCATTTGAGTTAAATGAGATATGCCACACGTGTATGTTTAAACGTATAGTTTCATCATTTTTCATACACTATATTGAATAGGATATGAACTATGGTGAATCAATATAAATGTTTAAATTAACCAAAATATTTTTAAAACCCAATTCACCCTCCCTCTTGGAATTCCAACAGTATGATCATTCAAAAGCTGACTTTGGACGATTATGATTTCAGGCCAATGTACATATTCCGACTGGATGACACTCGGGTTCATGAAAGAAAGAAATGCTGCTTTCGTATCCTCAAAATTAGGAAATTTGACCACTACTTGACCCTGCCAACTGCTTTCTACCATCCCGAGCTGATTCAGAACTTTTACAAGAATATGCAACATGGCCCATAGAGAGGAATTTGGACTACTAAGGTTCAGGGAATGGTATTTCAGCTCTCTTTCGCCTTGATTGATAGGGCATGGTCCCATCCTGAGGCCGATACTATACCATGGGTGGACCTGGATTCGTCCGATGTCTACCATATTATCCACCATATGTTTCATGGTCATTATTAATTTGGGTAACCCGAAGGCACATATTCCCATTGGTGAAGTCACTATTGAGAGGATGTGGCACCAGAGCTTGCAGTTGGTAACCATAGCTCGATTGAAAGTTTATCGGTGGGCACCTTTTGAGGGCGCATCGGGGTCCAAAATCATCGTGCCAAATTTTTGGTATGATCCCTAGGATGAGCATGCACGACTACCCATACCCTATCCTCACCAAGCTCCAAAGAAGAAGAGGAGTGACAGACGCAACCTCTGAGGTTACTTCTCCCATCGCAGCACCATCTCCACTGGCACCCCCCTTTATTCCTCAGGCAGGGTATGACCTGGGCCATCTACACCATGATGTTAAGCTCCTCTGTTTTGAGATGGAGGCAATGCAAGGAGAAATGCACCACGGTTTTAAGCTATCTTTGAGATTCTTCACATCAACTTCCTGCAAGCCATCAAGTAGATTATCTTTCTAGGATTCACTGCTACATCATAACCAAATACATCCCTTGTTCCCTCTCCTATACCCTCTATCTCTCCGCTACGTCCCCCACCTCCTACCGCTTCACCAATGGGCGCTCGGCAACCCATCTATCTCCTATTTCTCAGGCCACTTCACTGGCCAGCCCGGTGATTATGATCGAGGTTAACTCTTCTGGAGTAAGAGAGGGAGAGGCCTTTCATGCTGAGACCTTACCATCAGCCACCACTATGGGCGAGGCTCAATCCCTTATACCTTTTACTAAGGCGACCAATATTACAGAGCCAAGCATTGTGCCTCTACTTCCTCTGGCTCGTGCCCTATCGATTCAAGCTCTGACTATTGATCTAATTCTCTCGGTCAACATACCATGGCTCTTAGGGCCTCTTTAGACCCAATCACCTCCCCTCATTTGGCGGTATGGTAGAACTACCACCATCTCTCCACCATCAACCTTATCTGCCCCTCCAGTGGCACCTATACCAGTCCTACGACCTCCTGTTCATAAGCCATCTCCTGCTCTAGCTTCACCCACTTCATCAGTTTTGTCCAATTATGTTTCAGTTGTGGAGGAGGCCACTACAAGTTCACATTCTGATGAGGCTCAATAGTCTGAGGCAAGGACTTTGTTGGCCTTACAAGGCTTAAAATGTTAATTTTATGATAAAAAATAGGAGAAACTTAACATATTTGGTTTAGTAATGATATTTCAAGATTTAAGAATGAGAATACAAAGTAAAATGATTACAAATATGATTCAAAGCTTATGTTCCAAAGAAAGATGATCAAATGAAGAGTCAAAGCATGGATGCAAAGATGATCAAATAAAGCTTGAAGAACATGAGAGCATAGATGTTACAAAAGGACTTGCTAAAATTTTAAAATATATCAAAGCTTCAAGACAAGCAATGGAGCCAAAGAAAATCAAAGCAAGAGAGCCAAAGAAAAGAAAAGTAGGAGAGCTCAAAGAAAAACAAGCATGAAGACTCAAGCACTTAGAATGTCAAAGTCATAAAAAGTTTTTATGTAAGTACTTCAAGTATACACCAATATGAGATTGTTTGAAGCTCATTAAATATAAGAAACCTAGAGACCTAATTTTTAATCTTGGAGAATATTTTTTAAGTAAACAAAACAAAATTTCAAGATTTAAGAAGCAAAAAGAGTGTTTGCAAAGAAATCTTAAAAACGGTATTTTGAACTAGACAAAAACCTGACTGAATACCCTCAGTAGGCTGCCATATTTAAAGTTTTTAAGATGGATGGATAGAAGGTTGTCAAGCAACTAACTAGACATTGATAGAAGTCTGACAGGTAAAAATGAGAAGCCTGACTGGGTTTTGCCAGGCGACTACCGCCCTTCTGACTTTCAAATTAAACTGGGTTTTTATTGATGATGTATGGTCTATTCAAGGGGCTATAAGGAGCATAAGACGCATTTGGGGCAGGTTTTACTAACACTCAGAGAAAATAAGTTATATGCCAAGTTCAACAAATGTGAATTCTGGCTCGAGAAGGTTGTGTTTTTTGGGCATGTCATTTCAGGGGATGGAATTTATGTGGATCCTAGTAAAATTGATACGGTAGTGAATTAGGATAGACCGAGGAACGACCAGGAAATCAAGAGTTTCTTGGGGCTGGCTGGTTATTGCCGTTGTTTTGTTGAGGGATTCTCAACATTATCAGGGCTTCTAACGTGACTAACTAGGAAGAACGTCAGGTTTGAATAGGATGATAGCTGTGAGCATAGTTTCTAGGAATTGACACAAAGGCTTGTCACGACACTAGTGTTGATCATCCCGTCAGGAGGTGAGGGTTATGTTATCTACAGTGATACGCCCTTAAAGGGACTTGGTTGTGTATTGATGCAACATGGTAGGGTTGTAGCGTATGCTTCCAGGTAGTTAAAGAGTATGAAAATAACTACCCTACCTATGATCCTCAATTGGCTGCAGTAGTACATGCATTAAAGATTTGGAGGCATTACCTGTATGGCGAGCGATATGAAATCTTCTCTGACCATAAGAGTTTAAAGTATTTATTCACTCAGAAGGAACTGAACATGAGGCAAAGAAGGTGGTTGGAGCTTATTAAATATTTTTATTGTACTATCAGTTACCACCCAGGAAAAGAAAATGTGGTAGCTGATGTGTCGAGCGGGAAGTCTGAGGGACCAGCACTAGCAGCTATGGAGATTCAGTATCTGATCATGATGGATCTGGAGAGACTTGGCATAAAGTTGGGTGAGAGTGATCCTCGGGCATGTATTGCCAGTTTATTGGTGCAACCTACTCTACAAAAAAGAATTAAAGATGCTCAGAAGGAGGATCCAGAATTAGCAGAGGTAATGGTCAGAGTACAGGGTGGTCAAGGAGAGGAATTTTGTATTACAAATAATGGAGCTTTATGATTCCATTCTAGATTATGTGTTCCTGCTAATGCTGATATCAGGAAGACCATTCTAGAAGAGGCTCACAGATCTTTATACACAATTCATCCCGGAAGCACAAAAATGTATAGGGATCTGCAAGATTCTTATTGGTGGAGTGGTATAACGAAGGAGATTTTCAAGTATGTAGTACAATGTTTGGCGTGCTAGCAGGTAAAGGCTGAGCACCAGAGGCCGTCAAGCCAGTTACAGCCACTTTTTATCCCATAGTGGAAATGGGATCACATATCTATGGATTTTGTTTCAGGGCTGCCATCGGCATTGCATGGTCGAATGCAATTTGGGTGATTATAGTTCATCTGACCAAGACCACCCATTTCCTTCCCATCAAGATCAGCTACTCCTTTAACCAACTAGCATAGATTTATATTCAGTATATAGTCTGGTCTCACAATGTGCCAATGTCTATAGTGTCAGATTGAGACCCGCATTTTACATCACAATTTTGGAGGAGCTTGCAGTAGGCTCTAGAGTCTCAGTTATCTTTTAGCACGGCATTCCATCCTAAGTCAGACAGGTAGACTAAGAGCATGATTCAAATATTATGAGATATGTTTCGAGCATGCGTGCTGGATTTTGGGGGTTGTTGGACTCAGTTTATGCCGCTAGTAGAATTTGTGTACAATAATAGTTATCAGGTCAGCATTGGCATGACACCGTTCGAGGTGCTCTATGGTAGAAGATGTCATTCTCCTTTATATTGGGACGATATGGGTGAATGGCGAGTTGTGGGGCCAAAGTTAGTACAGCAAGCGTATGATAAGGTTGGACTCATCAGGGATAGAATTAGAGCAGCTCAAAGCCAACAGAAGAGTTACGCCAAAAACAGCAGCAAGGAATTAGAGTTTGATATCGATGATCATGTGTTTTTGAAAATAACTCCGTTTGAAAGGGGTTATGAGATTTGGAAGGAAAGGTAAACTCAGCCCTAGGTTCATTGGCCCGCTTGAGATTCTGAAGAAAGTGGGGTCGGTTGCTTATAGGTTAGCTTTACCACCTATGTTGTCCAAGATACACAATGTGTTCCATGTCTCCATGTTGAGGAAATATGTCCCAGACCCTTCTCACATAATCAATTATAGTGAATTAGAGCTCATTAATTCACTAATTTATGAGGAGGTACCAGTATAGATTCTGGATAGGAAAGAGCAGGAATTACATAATAAGAAGATTCCTCTAGTGAAATTCTTGTGGAGAAATTATGCAATAGAAGAATCTTCTTGGGAGCTCGAGGAACAAATAAGGTAGAAATATTCGCATTTATTCAGTGGAATCCAGTTGTAAGTAGTTATAAAATGTTTCTTTTGCAGGTTAGTTAATATATGTAATAGTTTAGTTAGTAAGTAGTATTTTAGTTTTGAGAGAATTTTTATTTTACATATATGTAATCTCCCAAAACTCTGAATGTAACCACAGTATTCTTCTATCATAAGTGAGGGTAAGTAATAAAATAAGTAGAGTATTTATTTTTAAGGGATGGTGAATCATATGGATAGTAAATTTTGAGGACGAAATTTTTATAAGGAGGGGAGAATGTAGAGACCCGATGAATTATATTAATTAAATAATAAGGGAACGGAGAGTGAAAGGTAAATTGAATTTGGAATTCAACAAGGTCTCGTCGACGAATGTTGCACGTTCGTTAACGAACACGCTTTATGGGATCGTCAACGAGGACACGTGTCTCGTCGACGAGAAGATACCGAGAGACTATTTTCAGTTCTAAATTTCATCGACGAGGAATTAGCATTCGTCGATGAATTCCCTTCGTGGCCTTATCGATGAGGTGACATGTCTCATCGACAAGCGCAAGTGTATAAGTAGCCTAAACTTGATTTTTGCATCAGAAATCACGCGAATAATTCCTCTCTCTCATTTTTCTTCGGTTTTCCTCCCTTCTCTCTAAGATTTTGGGTGCATTCTTTGTCGGATTGACGATCCGAGGCTACCATGACACTCTTGGGAAGTTTCTCTTTAAGTCTGCTGAAGTGGATCATTGGAGGGACTAACTTGGACTCCATCCCAAATTCAGGGTAAGGCTTTTTATTTAATATTTGACTTTTCTACAGTTGTAGAAAATGTAGTACTCGAATAAATACTGAAGTTTTGTTCGGGGTAATGTTGTTTTTAGGGTGATGAATGGGGAACCGTGCGGGTGTAGGACTAGTGGTTTTAGAGGTTTTTAAATAGTCAAGTAAGGTAGTAAACTAAAGCAATCATTTTCCATAAAAATTATTATTATTTAATAGAAGATTAATTTTCAAAAAGCACGTATTATATATATGAGTATATTTGAGAAAAGGTATGTTTGGGAAAATACTACTATTACACAGGAATATATATTTTTAGTATGAAATATCAAGAAATGTGATTTCATAACAGAATTCATGATTTTATTCAGTTTGTGCGGCATGAATATTATTTTACGCATTTTGTATTATGTTAAGTCAATTTTATAGAAAAAACATGTTTTAGTTATTTTCAGGAATAACATGATAAAATAGGAAATTATGGTTTCAAAATATATGATAAGAAGTACTTATGCTCAATTCAGTATTTATGAAATATTCGACGCAAGGCCATGATTGATAGCGGCGCAAGGCCGCAGTTATGCATGTTATTCGGCGCAAGGCCATAGTTATGAATGTATTCAGCGTAAGGCCATAATTATTTATGTTATTACAGAATTCAGAAAATTCTATCAATCTATTTATGTTCAAACAATATATTATCATGTATTATATGTTATCATAACCCAGATGATAGTTCAGATCAATTATCAAGAGCACGGTACCGTAGCTGTACAGTTCAGTTCAGTTCGGACTTGTGTTAACTGTCCTTTCCAGTAGAGGGGGTGGGAGATGGATAGTCGATGTGGCTTTCAGTGTAAAGTTGTAGAAGTCTACCTGTCAGTCCGAACTAGGGTGTGGTGGGCCCATCGTACTTACAGATATTTTTTACTCGGTAGTGGTCAGCTAGCCATTGTCGTGTCCCACCTTTATCACACAGTTGGCTTATACTCAATAAATTGTACTTTAAACCATCTACTAGTAAAACATCATCAATAATAAGTGACAAATCATTACCAACTTTACCTACATTTGTGATCCTTCCCTTAGCATTATCTCCAAAAGTGACAAATCCTTCATCCTTAGGTGTGATGGATGTGAACTTCACTTTATCCCCGGTCATGTGACGTGAGCATCCACTATCCATATACCATATATCTTTTGAGGATGTTGATCTTAAGCATATCTGCAAGACACAATCAAACAACTAGCTTTGGTATCCAGATTTTCTTGGGTCCAAGGGGGGTTAGTGCTAGATTCTCCTTTTACCTTCCATACTTTCTTAATTTTAACATCTTTATTTTTGAAAGTACAGTCAAAATTTATGTGACCCAACCTTTTACATTTAAAACATGTAATGTGTCTATGATAATCCTTAGTTGGAACATATGATTTTGACTCTTTTATAAAATATCCCATATAAAGATGTCTTTGTATTACATTTTCTTTCCCATTAAAACCAACACCTTCCTTTTCTAGGGAATTTCTTTGACTTCCTAGGAGCTTTCAAAATTATTTTGTCCTTCAGTGAATTTGCAAATAATCTCAGATTTATCTTTCAAATTCTTTTCTAACTCCTCAATTTTCAAATCTTTGTCTTTTATGAAAGATGCATGAGATTCATTTTTTCATTCAATTAAGTTTGAAAGTTTTTTGACTTTACTTTTCAATTCAAAAATTTTCTTTATTTTCTTCTCAAGCACTTTAAGAGAGTACAAATATTCTTGTTTCAGTTCATCATATGAAATCATGTCATTTTCATTTTCAGAATCACTAGAATAATAAGACGATGATGAAAATGATGATTGTACCTTAAGGTCATCATGTGTCATTAGACACAGATTGGCAATCTCGTCATCACTGGATTCAGATTCTGAATAGCTAGTGTTGTGTGTATCCCAACCGACTTTCAGCACCTTCTTCTTTTTCTTTAAGGCTTTCACTAGTTTGGGACACTCAGGCTTGATGTGTCCAACCTCTCGGTAGTTGTAGCATGTTGGAGGATCTTCTTTCTTTTTCTTCATGCTTGACTCTACTCTTTCTGATTTTGAGTTCCAGAATTTTCTGTTGAATTTCTTATTCTTTTACAAGAACTTCCCGAACTTCTTTGTTAGATATATGCTCATCCTATGTTTCCAATAGGTGTAGTTTACACCACAAAAAATTGGTGGTCTAGTGGATGAGTGTCCCTCACCAAATGGAGTTACACCGATGTGTTTCAGATGATCTTTTTACACAAAAACTATTAAGTCTATGCAAACCCGCTCTGATACCAATTGTTGATTAAGGTATAATCCCAAGAGAGGGGTGAATTGGGTATTTTAAAAAATTCTTTGAACCTATTTATCACTTAATTCCTATTTGTATTTTTTAATAAATCAATTGCTGGGATTATGACTGAATTAAATTTATTTTATCAATGTGTTCTTTTTACCTAATTAAGTGTGTGTAATGTTATTCAACATACACATGCAATAAGAATAATAAAATGTAGTGCATAAAGTAAAGAGTTAAGAGAAGAGAGAAGACAAACGTAATTTTTACGAGGTTAAGCCAACTTGGCCTACGTCGTCACCTTGAGTAACCCACTCAAGGATTTCACTAAAATTCCTAATCTTTAAATTAGGATGGAGCTTCCCTTACAATCCACGACTTACAAGAGGTATAGCTCCCTCTTATTCCGTTGCTTACAAGATATACAGCTCCCTCTTCAAACCCGATTGACAAACCGAACCGTGAATACAATGAAATCTGTAAAACACTCAAAATTTCTTCCAAAAAAAACTCATGAGTACAATTCAAATTCCTAATACATTAACATATGATGAAACTTGAAGCTTAGAATGTATGAAATGATACTATCGTTTATGTATGATATGATTCAACACACAATTCTCTTTTTGTCAAGCCTCTCAAAATGTTTGTATGAGTAATAAATTTGAAGACGCAATAATCAATTATCAAATATGATCTTATTGAATAATAAATCTTGAATAGTGTAAGATCTAAATCAAAAACTTTCTTTCAAATGTTTAATCGCACCATGATCTTTGTAATATGCAAATATATATACGATATGTTTACCAAAGATCAAAGCCCTAATGTAATATATTTCAGAGAATATCCCTCAATAATATATCATTATGAACACTAAGAATACTCAAATAAGTAGATTTGTAATATTAAAAATATTGAGTTTTTGGATGAAAACTCACTTGAATCAAAGGTATTTAATCAATAACTAAAACTCTTCTCAAGTGGTAATCTTCTCAAAAATGATTTACTATATGCACACTCAAGATCAACTTCTTAACAAATATTCAAACGTAGATTTTGCAATGACAAGCTCTATGAAAAAAATATATATATATATATATATATATATATATATATATATATGTATATATGCTCTTGAATCAAAAAACTATTCAACCAATAGCTAAAAACTTTCTCAAGTAATGATCTTGTCAAAAACAATCTTTATATGAATATGAAAACTCAATATCAATCTTTCTAATGATATTCAATAACAAGTGATGATATGAGAATCTCTTGAAAATATAAATGAATTAATCAAACCTCAAAACCAAGATGACAACAAGATGTGTAACTGAATCCCCTTTGATTTTCGGAGTAGATTTGCCTAAGCTTGATGAATATAAGCTAGAGTGCTAGCAATCGTATAGCTTTATGCTTAGATTTCTCAATTCTCTTTCAAACAAAGTTCTCTTCTCTTCTCTTTGATCTTGGCTCACATACTAGGGTTTAGATATTCAGTATATATAGTGTCTTACCCTTATAATTGATCTCAACCATTGGATCAAAGAAATATCTCGCGAGTCCTTTTAATAAAAATCTGATTTTTAAATTTTCCCACAAGTTCAAGCAACTGAGGTCGAAGCCTAGGTGACCGAAGTTCCTTAATGCTTTGAAAAATTAACTTAGATTACAGGTTCAGGTGACTGAAGTGTGGTTCAATCTCCTGAAGTGGCGAATTCAAGCCCCTGGAGTCCCAAGTTCAGGCGACCAAAGTGCCTCAGCCAGTTTCTGTGTTTCCCATTAATTCTTCAGGCTATCGAACTTAATCTTCAAGCTTCTAAATAAATTCTTCAGACGACTAAGGTTGAGTTCAGGCTACCGAAATGGCGATTTCCTAAATTTTTTTTTTCTAAATTAAAATTCTGCTTTGCTCTCTTTCTTGGTTCTTTTATAAAAATATTTTCTAGGGTTTTAAAAATATTTCTAAGTCCATGAATGTCCCCTAATGATGTTCATGAAATGCATGAGTCTTAAGGTCATTCTACGGTATGATTTGAGCCTAAATTAAATCATATGAAAATGTAAATACATGAGGTCTAAGTACCCATTCCCATGACGCTCTTGATCTTGTGGCTTGCATCTTCATTCTTGTACTCTTTGAGTTCCATGAATTATGCCAAGATATGTAAGCTTTCATCTTCATGGCTTCCCTAACTTGTTATCCTTCCGTGCATGCTATATATATAGTTCGTGTTCACAAACTCAATGCACAGATCAAATACCAAGTGATTTGTCATTATCAAAATAGAATTGGACTCATAAAGTCAACAAGGGTTTCAAAGATTTCCACCAAGAGTAATCAAAATATCTCTAAAAAATGTTTTCTCAATTTTCAAGCACAAGAGATATTCGAAAATAGAGCTTATGAAAAGATTTTTGCACACTCAAAAACACAAGTTAAGGTTTCTTGCAATTCAAATGCCAAGACCCACAAGCTTTAAAGTTTCCCTCACAATGGATTTATTAACTTAAACCGTAGTAAAACTTTAGCTATAACTCTCATTAAAAAAAAACCAAGCAATCACTCAATGAGAGTTTTTAGCAACTAGGAATAATATAGAATCACTCAAAAATACTCTCACGAGGCTTGATTTTCAAAAGAGTAGTAGTATGTAAGGGTATAGGCTTTGTATAGAAGAATGAGCTTTGAAAAAATTCAGAGGATTTCTTTGTTAATCAGAATGCTAATCACCTCTTAATTGAGAAAATGAACATATATTTATAGAAAAGGCAAAAATTATAACCGTTGGGGATACCACGTGGATTATTAAAATTGTTTTAAACGAGTTTAATAAAAATAACCTCGTTTTAACCTCGATAAAAATTGAGCAACCCGAGAGTTTCGGTCGACCATATTTGAGGTTCAGTCGATCAAATCACTAAGTTCGGTCGACCATGGCATTTTTTAACTAAGGTTTTCGTCGACCATATTTAGGCAATTTTGGACCCTCCAAGGTTCGGTCGACCAGGGTAGGTTTGGTTGACCATATTCTGATGTTCGGATGACCAGGTCAAATTTTAACTAAGGGTTCGGTCGACCAGAGCGTTGGGAATCACCCACATGTCAATTCAGTCAACCATATAGTTTAAGTTCATTTAAAATGGTCGTCCGAATAGTCAACAAGTTGACTTTGGGAGGTTCAGTTGACCGAAGCTTCTATGTAGGTTCTGGTTCGGTCGACCCAGCACACTTAGGTTGTGCATTTAAGTCCTAATTTTGAATATTAATTTCCCCTGATAATATAAATGAAAATGGGGACTTACTCTAAGTGTCTGTGCAAGGTTCTAGGGTCTTTCTAAGGTCTTTGAGCTTATAGGATCCTACATGCTTGATGTGCATCAATTATTACAAACCGTTCTTAATTAAATATCACAGACCCAAATATAAATAACAACAAATAAATATGTTGGGTCTTCATTTTCTTCAAGTTACCACATGCCATCATATGATCTCGCCAATATGATCCTGCACATAAACTTGACAAACATTAAATACCAGAGTATTTGTCATAATCAAAACGGTATATAACCCATAAGGTCAACAAAACTCATTGACATCTAGTGCACAGTATAGAAGGTTTATAGAAGTAGCATTTTTATGAACATATTTCCAATCATCATCAGTATACTCATCTTCAGTCTTAAGTACATTTACTTTATCAACTACTTTCATAGGAACATGGCTTCCTTTTGAAACTATTATCCACACTTTCCAAACCACATTTAAAAGATATATACTCATCCTTCTTTTCTAGTAGGTGTAATTTACACAGCAAAAAATTTGTGGTCTTGTGGATGAGTGTCTCTCACCGAATGGGGTTACACCGATGTGTGTCATTGTGATCTTTCACAAAAATAACAGTTAAGTCTATGTAAACTTGCTTTGATACCAAATGTGAATTTCAGTGTTATCCCAAGAGGGGGGTGAATTGGATATTTTAAAAATTAATTCTTTCAAGTTCTAATTTTAAAACAATCAATTACAAACTTACAAGTTACTTACAACTACCTCAATGCTATTCAATTAATCAACCTAATGAGTGATTTGATCAAGCAACCTAATTTACCCAATTACTTTGATGACCCACTATATATATTTAAAATATTCGCAATATTTTGACCTGGCTTTGGACGATTGAACTAGAAGTGAACCTACCATCCACGAGCGACCAAATAAGTGTTAGAGCACTTTTCACCAACCCGGGCGCCCGAACCTTCACGTTCAAAAAGGCCTTGAGCAAACAAACTTGCTAGTTCGGTTAACCGAACTTATATTCGGACATTCAAACCGCGGACATAATTGTTGACCTTATAGATCACACCCAGTTTTGATAATGACAAATACTCTTAGTATTTGATGATTTTTGAGTTTGTGTACAGGTATATAATTAGAAGATCATATTAATGACACAAAGCAACTTGAAGAAAATGAAGACCCGAAATGTTTATTAATTGTTGTAATGTTATTGGGTTTGTAATAGTAATTAGGATATGGTCTGTAATAATCTCTGCATGTCATGCATGTAGGTTTCTGTAAGCTTAAAAATGTCATAGACTAACCATAGAGACCGAATGACCTTAAGGCACCCTTCGTTCGACCGACGCCAGGTTTTTTGGCGTACTTGAAAAGACCCTAGGTCCCTACACAAAATGCACAAAGAAGTCCCCATATCATTTAACATATCAGGGGAATTAATCAAAGTGAAAACCAACTTTATAGGCAAATATGAGAGAGGTCGGGCGACCGAACCTCAGGAGTTCAAAACTCCTCAGGTGCCCGAACTACTGGAAAGTCAGCAGTTTGACCATGCTTTGGGCGACTGAACCCAAAATGACCATATTGCCCTCAAGCGCCCGAACCTTAGAAGGTTACTTTTCACCAACTCGGGCTGCCGAACCTTCACGTTAAAATCAAACCCGAGTGATCGAACACACGAGTTCGGGCTACCAAACCTATGACTGGGCACCCGAAGTTGCGAATAAATGTTTCTGACTTTTGTTCAGGCCACCGAACTGAGACTCGGGCTACCAAATTGATTCAAATGGCTTTTATAATTGTGTATGTTCGGGCGATCGAACCTAGGTTCAGCCACTCGAACCTCGACGGGTTAAAAATAACTTAACTGCGGTAAATTGAGTTAATTTGGGTTAATACTCCCTAAGCATTTTAGAACTTTTCTAAAAATACCCTATAGGTTCTAAACAGTTATATTTTGGTCTTGGCCTATATATATGGTTTCATTTGTGAGGATTAAATAGAGATTAGCCAAAAACAATTAGCAAAAAATCCTCTCTATTTGAAAATCCCACTTTGCTCAAATACCCTCAAATACTCATTCCTTTGATAAATCTTGGTATTGTAAGAGCTTAGTGAGTGTGCTTGTGATTGCTAGTATTGCTAATACTCCCAGTGTGCTTGTGATTGCTAGCATTGCTAATACTCCCAGTGTGCTTGTGTGATTGAGATAATGTTTTTGGGGAGTTTAGCTTAGGTTTATCCCACAGATTTTCATACTATAAATCTTGTGTCTGGATAACCTAGCAAGCTTAGGATATTTGCATTGTTATTGCAAGTGTCCAATAGCTTTGTTTTTGGTTATGCAAAGATATTTTCAAACAAGAAAAATATTTTCAAACTAGTAGTGTGCCTATTTCATTGAAGAAAATCTCCTTGAACTAGTTTGAATATCTAATTGATATCTTTGGAATACTGATGTGCTATTGATTTCTACTTTGCTTAAATTCCAAAGTATTGCTTGTTTAGAACACTCTTGAACATTATTGTGATCATATCTTGTTGAGTATTATTTGCACATATATACACATCACTGAGCTTACATTTACCTACATATGTGTGGTTGATTGATTATACTGCGCGTATTTGGGTACATATTTGCTTTACTTGAGAAGCATAATCACTGTACCGATTACTTTGTGAAAAATACTATTGTATTTCCAGGTGTGGCCTGAGGGGGTTTGATCAAGCCTGGAAGGATCAGGTTGGGGTCAATCCTGTGAATTTGAACTAGGGCCTTCTCTACCCCGTAAAGAGAGTTTGTAAAGGTTGAGGTCAGCCCTGTGCTAATTGACTTAGTTGTATTAGGTGCCGCTCCACCCGTTAAGTGAGATTTAGTGGAATCCTCAAGCTTGCGAGCTAGAGCCAGGGACGTAGGCACAATTGGCCGAACCCCGATAACATATCGTGTGTCTGTTTATATTTCCGCACTTTATATTTACCGCACGTGTATGTTATTGCATGAATGATGCACATGATTTAAATTCTGCATATTATACTTATTTGCGCATTTGGGTAGATAGACCTAGGTTGTGAATGTACTGTTGTTAAACTAGTTTAACCTAAGAGAAAAAGTTTTGAATTCCAATTCACACCCCCCCCCCCCAAAAAATTTTGGGAATACACCAAAGCTAACAATAATGTTTCTTGCTTTTGTTCAGCCAACTGAACCTAGACTCGAGCTACCAAACCTTTTAAAATGCCATTTTGGGCTGAGTCTATTCGGGCAACCGAACTAAAGTTTACCCACCCAAAACTTCGCGGGTTGCAAAATACTTACCAAGGTTTAAATGTTTTAAACAGAGTTAATTTTTCTAATGTGTTTTAAAACAATACTAATAATACCCTACATGTCCTAAACGGTTATATTTAGGCCTTGGTCTATATATATGAGCTCATTTGTGAGGATTAGTAACAGATTAGCAAAAATCCTCTCTATTTTTTGAAATCTTATTTTGCCCAAATACTCTCACTTCTTCATGCCCTTGATACATCTTAGTATTGTGAGAGTGTTATATTGTGTTTTTGATTATTAGAGATTGCTCATACTCCCATTTGCTTGATTGATTATTTAATATAGATTTAGGGGAGTTTAGCAAAGTTTATCCCACATATTTGAATATAATATCTTATGTTGGGATAAACTCAAAAGCTTGAGGATTCTTGCATAGTCATTGCAAGATTTTAATAGCTATATTTTGTTGTGCAAATATTTTTAACAAGCTATTTTTTTTTTTTTTTAAACAACTCTTAAGCCTATTTCCTTGAAGAAATATTTTGAGTTGAATTGAATATTTGCAGCTTCTTTGAAACCCTAATTTATTATTGATATTTGATATATACTGTTTCAAAGAAATAGTTTGAGTAAAACACTCTTAAGCATATTAGTGATAATACCTTATTGAGTGTTGCTTGCACAAAATCACATCACTAAGCTTACAATTTCCTATATTATTGATGTGCATTGACTGATTTGTATTGGTACATATCTTCTTATCGGAGAAGCATTATATTGTACACTAATAGGCTTAGATCCGGTTAGGAAAGTTAGGTACACTATCCTAGTAAGGTGTAGGTTGAGGTCAGCCCTGTCCTAATTGACCTGGTTGTAAATGGTGCCGCTCCACCCATTAAATGAGCATTAGTGAAATTCTCAGGCTTGCAAGCTAAAGGTGGGGACGTAAACAGTATTGGACGAACCCCAATAACATATTGTGCGTGTACTTTATATTTTCGCAATTTATTTTCTGCACGTGTATGTTATATTGTGAATGTTGTGCATGATATATTTTCTATATATTATTTTCATCTGCGCAATTGGTATATGCTAGAAAGATCCTAGGTTGAGATATACTATTGTTGGATTAGTTGAACCTAGGAGTCAAATTTTTAAATACCCAATTCCCCCCCCCCCCTTTTGGGAATACACCAAAGCTAACAATTGGTATCAGAGTCTCGTTGCACTAGACTCAAACATTTTTGCAAAAGATCACAATGGCTCAATTTGGTGTATCCCCATTCGGCGAGGGGCAGTTACCTACTAGCCCTCCATTGTTTTGTGGTGTAAACTACACCCACTAGAAAATTAAAATGAGCGGTTTTTATAAAATCAATGGATTGGAAAGCTTGGTAGGTAATTGTTAAAGGAACTTGTATGCAAACGAATGAAAATGATACTACTTTAGTGCATGTAAATTCATATGCCATGGAGATTTTATATTGTGTTTTAGATTCTCATATTTTTCATGAAATTATGGCATGTAAAAATATGAGGAATATCCGGGAAAAACTTGAAAAGAAATATGGAGAGTCCCAGGAGAAGGAGACCACCACTTTGATAGTGTCAAGCTCAAATGATCTGGAAGTGGTAAACCGCAGGGTTAATGCACTCACAAAACATGAGGTATATGATTCTTACTCTAGCTCAATTGATGACTCATGTGTTGATTGCTATGTTGCTTCATGTGCTGAATCATATATTGAACATTGTGATAATCCTGTTATTGATGGACTTGATGATTCTCATATAGAATATGGGAATAAATTATGCGTTGAATCATCTATTAAAAATTATGATTATACTACGGACGTTGCATGCAATGATTCTGATAACAAATATTGTGACATATCTTGTGATGAATCATTTGATAGCTCATGTGATGTTTTGGCTAACAATTCATGCAGTGATTCATATGATAACTACTGTGTTAAATTCTGTATTGAATCACATAATGCATTTATTAATGGAAGCAAGGTGTTGAATGTAAAACTAGAAAATGCTTTATCGAAAATGCATAAGCTTTTAGTTAGAATGAATAAACAGAAAACACTTTTGAAAAATGTGAATAAGGGGATAGCTAAACAATTAAAAGAATTAAAGGAACATCATGCTATCCTTGAGAAGAAAAAGATTAAGAAGGTCTTGAAAATTATTTGTTTAAAGAGAAAAATTGAAGACTATTTTGAAATGGCTTTCAAACCCACAAATGAAAGAGATAACTGAAATCAACCCTTAGGATTTAAAAGAAGTAAATCATTCAAAAAGGGTTCATCTTATAAATCTCATTGCCATGCGTCATCAAGTAGAAGTAGAGAAAATAAGAGTAATCATTCATGTGCATATAAATCTGGCTTATTCATTGGAAAGAAAGGGTATATTAAAGACACTTATTTAGGTAGAGGTGTCAGAGGCATGGATAAAGAAATGGAGTGGATTGTCATGAAAGCAAATCCATTAGGACCTAAATAAAAATGGTTTTAAATTAATATAACCAAGTTAGTTAATTCTTCCTTAGATCCTAGGTTTAGGTTTAGGGGGTAGTGATGACTAAAAGGTTAGGAAGTGGTCTATGCTCAAAATTCCAAATTGTAATACATGTATTCACTATACACTATTGTCATACTAAGAATCATAAGATTAACAAGCCAATACAAAAATTGAATAAAATCCACTTTCGAAATGGACAACGCATTTTTTCTTGGTAAACAATTCAAAATGCTTAACTCATACTTAAATGTAAACATCTTAAGTTAAGCAACTGTTGTTCATTGCACAAGTTTGAGTCTTAGGAAATGAATCCTTCCAGTTAATCATCTTGTCCTAAACTCATCTTGAAAGCCTAAAATACCTAATAAAATGTTTAGTCATCACTCTAGGTGTAAGCACTAGTTATTATAAATTCCTAATCTGATAAGTGCTTGTTATAAGACATCCTTTCATAATCAAAATTAGAGGCAACCACTAAGGGATTCTAGTTTCATTGATTAACCAAAATATTCCCTTTTGTGCTTAAAATATAAAAATTGTCTAATTTTGGTTCACCGTATCCTCCACAGGAAATCTTTACCGAACCACGATCATATTCGGTAAGGTTTTACCCATTCCTTGGTTCGTATCCTTGCTCCTCTATATGATCATATCCTAAGGATACTTTCCATCCTCCAAAGAGCATTGGTCAATATATTCACATACTCCTTATTGCTCTTTGCCCATTTTGTTTGGACCTATCCACTTCCATGAAAATATTTTGAATCATGTCCACTTATTCTAAATACTCTTCTGGACTTAATGATTTTAATTGTTAAGAGTATTTATGTAAACTCCCATTCACAAGCTTTCAAACCTTAAAGTCAAATCCTTTAGAGCTTCATATCTTAAATGAAGTTGAATGGCTAAACTAATTGCATTAGGTTTCAAATCTAGATGATGAAATGAAATTTGAAAGAAACCTATGAATGATTAGTTAATTAAAAAGTCACTCTAACTTGTACCTCTCACATTTTGAAGATCATAAGAGATGAGGCAGTTATAGGCATTATTCATTGAAGGAATATTGATTGTGACTTTTTAGTCTTTTAAAGCATGTGCATCTAGAGCCAAGTTTTAATCATTGAGAATCTTAAATCACTTGGCTAAGAAGATGAAAGAAAATTAAAAGCATAAGATTATAGTAGTGCATAACGCAGGGGGAGCTTTTATCTCTCATATCTATATATATTAAAATGCTCTCAATTTTTATTTATGCTTTTATGTCAATATGCCCTTGTGAGAACAACTCTGCACTAATATCATAACTATCCATTGTTAGTTATTGTTCATATCTCCTATTGGATAGTTCATTTCTTTTATGAATTGCTGATTGACCTACTGGAAAGCATGCTTGTGTTGAAAGCCTCCTGCATGGCGGATGCAGTGATATAATTTGCATGCTATTTGTTGATATCAGGTTATTGCTTGCTTTATATGATTTATCTGTTGAAAACAACTCATTATCAAGTAAAAGTTTTATGGAAAAACGTCCAATTTACAGACAACATGCTGCCAAAATTTTGGTGAAATTTATCAAAACAAATCCACGTACAAAGATAATTATGATAATAAAAATGTTAAAATATTTTTGAAAGGATGAGTGAAAACTTAGATGGAAATATCAAACTTTCATCCTTACATAATCATCACATATTTAGAGGAGCTCAGCTCCATCCCTAAGGAAGGAGCATAAAGGACCCATATGCATTAGCTTCATTTCTTTTGAAATATTGAGGCTCTTTAGAGAACCTTGAACATCATTTCCAGTTCTTAAAGATCTATAAACAAATGTGGATTGTTCTCCTTTATGAACATTATAGCTATGCCTTAATATATATTCTGATGCATTTGTGTCCTATAGGGACGACTATACTAATAAAGGATAAATATAGTTAATAAATATTCAGTATAGTTGACTTAAAAGATTTAGATTGACTGCTTATACTACTTGGCCTGTTAAATGAAAGTAATTCTTGTTGAATATAAGTAGTTTATTTCATATAAGCATGTACTCAAATTCACAGGGGGGACCTTAGGCTAAAATCACAATATCGTTGTGCTCGCCCTTTTTTTTTTAAAGCTTAGATGTGCTCTAAGTTGTATTATGGCATGTGCTCAAATGTATTAATCTCATTGAAAATCTTAAAGCTGAAATATATTGTTTTGCCACAAACTATTTCAAAGTTTGTCATATGATCTTGCACTTAAAATTGTCTATCTTTAAGTTACATATGGTTGTAATTTTTCTAATCATAAAGTTGTTTTGTGTTTAAATGATTACTAGAAAAATTTGCTTGCTTGATCTTCGAAGTAAAGTTTCTTTTTCAACAAGCACTACTCCTATGCATATGCTTAAAATCATAAGGGAGATATATATTTATCTATTTATATTACATATTTTTGTTTTTGGCAGGAAATTGATTTTACATGCGACATATATTGTTTTCTTGCTTGTGTGCTAAAATGACATATTCGTTGGTTATAAAATTGTTCATACCCAAATGCTATATTAAAAAGGGGGAGAATTTTTTTAAATAAAATGAAAATCATTTTAGAAAGGGGGAGTGCTATTTTAAGTTAAGACTTCTTTTATAATAAATCAAATCTTTTTTAACTTAACCCTTTGCTGATGTCAAAAGGGGAAAAATTTTGTTGAGCAAAATGCATGAGTTTCTGTGCTTTAATACTGAAACTAAATGAATAATTTATTTGAAATCTCTTCTGTCTTGGATATGCTTGAGCTTTACTGCTTATTTGTATTTTATGCATATTCTTAGGGGGTGCCTTTTTAGGTTAAACCCCATTTTGCTCTAATGTGTTTGTCATCATCAAAAAGGGGGAGATTGTTGACTTTTTGAGTCTGATCCCTGGTTTTGATTATGACAAACTACATATTACTAATGTGTGTGCCTAGTACTTGAACATGTCATTAATTCAGTACACACACATGAGAAATGATTGTTGGAAACCTAAAAGACTTAAAGATGGAGAATCCAAAGAGCAGAAGAAAGAAGAAGAAAATTCTTATTCTAAATGCATTTATGTTTTAAATTTGGTCTGTAATAATCTATATCGGTCTGTAATAATATCTGCATGTCATGCATATAGGTAATTGTAAGCACAACAAGACCGTAGTTTGACCATAGGGGGCCAAAGGACCTTAGGGCACCCTTCGGTCGATCGACACCATATTTTTGGGACTATCTCAAAACGGCTTTAGAAAAGACCTTAGGTCCCTACACATATGCACAACACAGTCCCCATTCACATTCACAATCAAGGTATCAACTTGAAATGAAATTGAACATAATTGGCATAATTGTGAGAGGTCGAGCGACCAAACCCCAAGTGTTCAAAACACCTCGAGCACCCAAAATGTTGGGAATTCAACGGTTTGACCTGGCTTCGGGCGACCAAACAAGTGTTAGAGCACTTTTCACCAACCGGGGCGCCTGAACCTTCGCGTTCAAAAAGGCCTCGGGCATCCGAACTTGCTAGTTCGGTTAACAGAACTTATATTCGAACACCCGAATTGCGGACATAATGTTTCTAACTTTTGTTTAGTCAACCGAACCTAGACTCAGGCTACCAAACCTTTTAAAATGCCTTTTTGAGCTCAGTCTATTCGGGCAATCGAACTAAAGTTCAACCACCCGAAACTTCTCAGGTTGCAAAATAATTACCAAGGTTAAAATGTTTTAAACAAGGTTAATTTTTCTAATGTGTTTTAAAACAATACTAATAATACCCTACATGTCCTAAACTATTATATTTAGGCCTTGGTCTATATATATGAGCTCATTTGTGAGGATTAGTAATAGATTAGCAAAAATCATTTCTATTTTTTGAAATCCTATTTTGCCAAAATACTCTCACTTCTTCATTCCCTTGATACATCTTAGTATTATGAGAGTGTTATATTGTGTTATTGATTATTAAAGATTGCTCATACTCCCATTTGCTTGATTAATTATTTGATATTGATTTAGGGGAGTTTAGCAAAGTTTATCCCATAGATTTGAATATAATAAATCTTGTGTTGGGATAAACTCATAAGCTTCAAGATTCTTGTATAGTCATTGCAAGATTTCAATAGTTATATTTTGTTGTGCAAATATTTTTAACAAGCTATTATTTTTTATTTAAACAACTCTTGAGCCTATTTCCTTGAAGAAAATATTTTGAGTTGATTTGAATATTTGTAGCTTCTTTCAAACCCTAATTTATTATTGAGATTTGATATATATTATTTCAAAGAAATAGCTTGATTAGAACACTCTTGAGCATATTAGTGATAATACATTGTTGCGTGTTGCTTGCACAAAATCACATCACTAAACTTACAATTTCCTATATTATTAATGTGCATTGACTGATTTGTATTGGTACATATCTGCTTATTGGAGAAGCATTATATTGTACACTGTTTGTATTGTAATTTGATTGTTGTATTCCAGGTGTGGGCCTGAAGAAGGAGACTAACCCTATGGAATAGTCCTGGATTGGCCTAGACCCGGTTAGGAAAACTAGGTGCACCATCCTGGTAAGGTGTAGGTTAAGGTCAGTCTCGCTAATTGACTTAATTGTAAAGATTGAGGCCAACTCTGTGCTAATTGACCTGGTTGAAAACGGTGTCGTTCCACCCGTTAAGTGAGCATTAGTGGAATCCTCGAGCTTACGAGCTAGAGGCGGGGATGTAGGCAATATTGGCCAAACCCCAATAACATGTCATGCGTGTACTTTATATTTTCACACTTTATTTTCTGCACATGTATGTTATATTGTGAATGTTGTTATTTTCTATATGTTTTTTTCATCTGCGCAATTGGTATATGTTAGAAAGACCCTAGGTTGAGATATATTGTTGTTGGATTAGTTGAACGTAGGAGTTAAATTTTTAAATACCCAATTCACCCCCCCCCCCCCCTTCTTGGGAATACACCAAAGCTAACATTGTGTATCAACAAATATATGATCTTTGTATATAGATATAAATATGATAAAATATCTTCAAAGATTTGAACACAAGTCGATATTTTTCAACAAGATTTCTCAAGGTTATGTATTTTAAAATCTTTAGGATTTGCTTATCAAAAGTTTTTGCAATAATATCATAAGATGAAATCTTTGGGTAAAATATAAACTTGAATATCTGCAAAGATTCAGACTTTAGAATAAACCTTTCTCAAATAAACTTTTCAAGTACTAAAACAAGGATTTTTCTTCTCAATAAAAATATTAGATATAAGAGTTTGAGAGATGAAAAACCTTTGAAGTATATATTGAATCCACAAATAAATCACTTATTTATCAAACCTCAATCACCAAGGATTGCTTACAAGATGTGTAGATGAAATCCCTTTGAAAAGCTGAGATGATCTGCCCAAAGAATATGAATGCAGTAGAGTGTTGGCAAAATCTTTGGAATGGAGGCATACTTAGCACAAGATAACGAGATTAGTCTCTCTAAATTGTTTCTTCTTGTGTCTCTAGGGTTTAGGGTATATTTAAATAGTGTTCTCACTATCAGATAAAATCCTAATCGTTGGATCATTTAAAAATAAAGGTTTTCGTTCGTATTTGCGCTAAGAGCATCGTTCTGCACCGCGACCTTCATCGACGAATGGGTACACATTCGTCGACGAGTGTACAACACTCGTTTGTTGACAAGGTCATAAGTTCGTTGATGAGAGCACTATCTGAACTTTTCTAGCTCTCAGTATTTTTCATCGATGAGACAACATTGTTCATCGCCAAGTGGCTTTCATGCGTTCGTCGACGAGGACATGGGGTTTGTCAACGAGGTCTCTAAAATTTTGCCTCTAAAAATTTATTCAACCTAAAAGTAATGTAAATGAATCTTTCATGAAATGCACGAGTCCTAAGGTCAGTCTAGGGAATATTTAAGCTTCAAATTATATCATATGAAGTAGTTCTCGTACTTGAATTTGAATTTGAAGATCTTGAATTTGACTTTGAAGATCTTGAATTTGAATCTTACTTCTTCATCCTTTTATTCCTCTAGTTCCATGGATTGAGCCAAGTGATATGTACTTTAGGTTCCTCGTGGGTTCCATATTAAGTTTACCATTCTTACATTCTAAATCATGATCACGTTCACAAACTCAATTGCACAAGTCAAATACCAAGTAATTTGTCATTATCAAAATAGGATTGGACTCATAGAGTCAACACACCCGATTGGTCCCTCCCTTTTGAAATCATGTGCAATGCATCGGATTACGTCGTAAGGGCTATTTTGGGGCAATAAGTTGATAAATTGCCTCATGTGATTTACTACGCTACTAAGACTCTTCAAGGAGCTCAATTGAATTATACTACCACCTAGAATGAGCTTCTAGCAGTAGTTCTCGTACTTGAAAAGTTCCGCTCTTATCTCCTAGGGTCAAAGGTCATTGTGTACTCTGATCACATCGCTTTGCGGTACCTTCTTATAAAGAAAGAGACCAAACCTAGGCTGATTAGGTGGATTTTTCTTTTATATGAGTTTGATTATGAGATCCGGGATAGGAAAGGGACGGGATATCACATAGCTTATCATTTGTACCGCATTCTAGTTGAGGGATCTACCGACCCCTATCCAGTTCATGATTCCTTTCTTGATGAACAACTTTTTGCCATGTCTTCTCGACTTACATGGTTTGATATGATTGCTAATTACTTAGCCATGGGAGTCATCCCTCATGATTGAACACGGAAGGAGAAAGACAAGTTCTTCTCCCAAGTACACCATTGCATATGGGAAGACCCGAACCTTTTCAAAATCGACCCAAATTCGATCATCCGGTGATATGTTCCTGAGAGTGAGTACCACCGCATACTTGAATTTGGTTACAAATTAGAGTGTGGTGGTCATTTTAGTGGGAAGAAATTAGCAGCCAAAGTGCTTCAAAGCGAATTTTTTTGGCCCACACTTTTTCAGGATGCTCAAGAATTTTGCAGAGCATGCTTACGGTGTCAGTAGACCGGGAACATCTCCTGGCATGACATGATGCCTTTGAACCCCATTCTAGTGGTTGAGCTATTTGATGTGTGGGGAATTGACTTTATGGGTCCATTCCCTCCTTCCCATGGACATGTACATACTTGTGGCGGTGGATTATGTTTCAAAGTGGGTAGAGGCGGCCGTGACTAGGACCAATGACCATCAAATGGTCACTAGATTTCTTAAGGGTCTTTTTAGTCGTTTTAGTTGCCCTCAAGCTATCATTACTGATGAGGGAACTCATTTACTCAATCATTTTTTTACAAAACTCCTTGAAAAATACTCCATCACTCACAAAGTCGCCACACCGTACCATCCACAGACTAGCGGGTAGCTTGAGGTTTCAAACCATGAAATCAAAAACATCCTTCCGAAAACTGTGAGGCGAGATAGAAATATTTGTCATCCCAGCTAGAATATGCTCAGTGGGCGTATAGAACGGCCTATAAGACCCCTATTGGTATGTCCCCATATCATTTGGTCTATAGTAAGGCCTGTCACCTCCCGGTCGAGTTGGAACATTGAGCCTATTGGGCGATTAAGAAGTTCAATTTTGACATGGTTGCTACCAGTTCCCATCGCCGCCTCCAACTCAATGAGTTGGAGGAGATCCAAAATAACTCGTATGAGAATGTTAAGATCTATAAAGATAGGACGAAATCCTTTCGTGACAAGCACATTGTTGTGAAATCTTTCGAGTCTCACCAAAAAGTAAGGCCTTTTAATTCGAGGTTGAAATTTGTTGACTTTTTGAATCTGATCCCTGTTTTGATATTGACAAAGTGCAAGTATCTTATGTGTATATTTAGTGCTTGAATAGGTTTATAAATTCAGCGCACATAAGGTAAAGGAGAAATGGAAGCCAAGAAGGAACTTAAAGCACATACAACTTGGCGTATTCCGTGGAGATTTGAAGAGCAAAGAAGAAGATATGTTTTATTTTAATTGTAAATGAATTTAGATTTGTTTGTAATAATGCATGTCTTGCATGATATGACGCTAAGCTCAAACAAGGACCATAGACTGACCATAAGGAACCAAAAACTTTTCTAGAAAAACCATTCATAAAAAGTCATACTCATACACAACAGGTCTGAAAAGTTTTAAGTCAAAAACAGGGCTAAAATTAGGTTTTATATTGACCCCAGTTGACCGGCCCTTATACGTTCAAACAAGCCTAGTCGACTGACTTAGGCCAAAAAATTTTTTAACTAAATCTTAGTCGACCGGAACACCAAATTTACTATAACTTGGGAGAAAAACAAGAGGAGACACCACTCAACTCACACTCTTTTCACACTTTTCTCTCTCTTACCTTTAGCACAATACTCTCATACTCCTTGCTCACACTCACTTTTTAAATTCACACACAAATGCTCTCATTATATAGTTACACAGAATAGATAATAAAGGAAGGGAGTTATTGTGATTTAATGGGATGAATTAGCACATGGTATTATCATTCCAGTGCAAGAAAACTGGCTCCTCTACTGCTCATTCTCATCTTCGGTTCATCCTCATCAAGACTCATTTTAATTTTCAACATTTAATTCTCCGTTTCCATATTTTCTTAACAGGAATCTTTACAACTCTAACGGGATACTCAACGGTTGTAAAGTGGAATGATATTTAAAGGAAAGGTAATCTGAAATCAAATGAAGAATCAAAATCTTGGTTTGATTAATATGTGAACATTCCAAAAATATCATGGTATCATTCAAAAGAACATGTGTGTAAGGGTACTAGTACTTTTCCCTCGCACAACCATACTCCCAAACTTGATTTTGGTATCACAGACTGTGACTATAGATTCTTTAGACCTAGGTCAGCTTAGAGACCAATCAATCGGTGGTAATTTGGAAAACTTAACCACACCTAAACCAAAAAAAAAAAAATAGCGGTGACTCTATAGAACCCTTAATACGATTAACCCCCACATATAATTACTTTTAAGGTCACCATCCTATTCAAGGCGTTAGATCTCGGTCCCCATATGTTGGCAAACGTAAACAAAAGTCATGCATTAAACCGCAAAATAACGCAATTCATTTATCACATTTCTATAGGCAATGCATATCTAATGAGAGAAGCAAGTAAGCAAGTAGCTTTATGATATTTACAGTCCCCTAAAAAGCTGTTTATATTACATTTACTCTATCACTAAAAAACATCAATATTGTCAATGAGTCATTTTCGCTATTTTTACTAAGGTATTATCCTACTAAATAACTAAAACATGCCCTAATATTTTACAAAGTGTTACCCGTCTTATGTGCACTAGGAGTGTGCAAACGGTCAATTCGGCCAAATTTGGTTAATTAACCGAAATTTTCAATTAACAAAAATCTGTAACCGAAACCGAACGAATTAGGTATTGTAACCGAACCGCACCCAACCGAACCAACTTTTCGGGTAATTCAGTTAATCGAATTTGATAGAAATAATTTAAAATTAATTATAAAAACAAAATATGATTGCAAAATTTAAAATTAATTATGAAATTAATGTTGACCCTTTATTTTAATTGTAAGAGCTGAACTAGGAGAAATGAAATTGATTTAATAAATAAATTAAGAAAATCGGACAATTATATAATATATAATATATCAGCTATATTTAATATTACTAATTTATATTTAATTTTTAATTAATTAGTAATTTGGGTAATTCGGTTAACCAAATTAAAATTCCCCACACCTGAATCAAAAACCGAATACCCGAAATTATCTAAATCGGTAAGCGAACCAAATCGAACCTCTACATTGACCGAACCGAACCGACCGAACTCGATCGGTTAATTCGATTAAAATAGATATTGGGTGCTAGCTTGCAAAACAAGGATTAAGGGACCAAGATTATAGAATCAGGTACGACAGCTTGCAGGTACGATCATTTCTCTCCCCCTACCCACTTTGAAGAAAACCAAAAATGCATATTGCTTGCTAGCTTGCAAAAAACCAAAACACAGATGGTAGAATCAGGTACGACAGCTGATTTTGCTTTCATAAGCTTTGGACGCACGCTAATGTGTACGTTTTAACAAGGTACTAATTATATATGAATGGCTTTCAATTTTACATCAGAAGATTAGAGTCAAGATCCCGGGTAGTGGGCAGAGGAGGCAAAGCCTGCCCGCATTTGTTTTAAAGTTTCTTGTGTTTTTCTTTTGCCTAAGCCAGTTTCTTTTCTCTCTGGTTATGAAAAGCAAAGCTGATAATACAGATGGTGTCTTCAACTTTTCAAACAGGAGATATTGTGTGCATAAAATCCTTGCTTTAGATTGAATTAATCATGGTTTCAGTGGAATCTTTGCCTCAGTTTAGCCTTTAATGTACTACCCTGACTTAAGTTTTAGGGCAGCTTACCATTGACTAGACTATTTAAATTCCATAGTCCGGGAGCTCCATTGTGCTTTTTTTTTTTTTTTTTCCCGAGGGAGTTGCCAATTGTACAAGAAGGGTATTTTGAGTATTGGGGGTTCAATTCCAGGTAAATACACTCACGGAGTCAACGGTACCTGTGGATTGTGAGAATTTACTCTATGAGCCAGCGGGAACCGTGAATGGTGAGAGTTCGCTCTATGAGTCAGCGGGGACCGTGAATGATGAGAGTTTTCTGTAAGCCAGTGAGGACCGAGGATGGTAATGGAGATGTGTCCCAGGAATCGGGTTAGCCGAACGTCCAACTGATGCACGGAAGTCGTGTCCGCATTCCGGACTTTGCCTGATTAGCGAGATCTAAGGGAAAGACGCTGGTCCGTAGGTTTGGTGTCACACCAGGGGGTCCGAAAGGCTTGTTGGTGATTAGAGTTTCTATGTAATCAAAAAAAAAAAAATGTCAAGATTTAAATTTTAAGAAGGAAAATATAATTCAGTAAAATTGTAAGAACTTATGTAGTTATCCCTTTTTTATTTCAATTGACCACATCCATGAAATTTCTAGAGCTCAATTGATCTTGATCTTGATCTTGTTCTAAGGTCAAAAATTTCATTGACCTTCCCTAAGGTTTCAAAAATGTCATAAACCTCTCGTGAGATTTGTCAAAAAGATACGAATTTTTCCTCAAAAGACTTATCTTTTTGTAAAATATAAAAGAGAAATTTGTGTGAGTAAAATTTACTAGATTGTAATTAATTTCTGAAAGTTTAAATTGTAACAGTTTGATTTTATATTTCATATTCAAGTCAGTTTAAATTTCTTTGAGTGATCTCATTAAAGTTAAAATTGAAACTTTAAAGATTAAAATGACATGCATGATTTAAACTTTAAGCAGCGAAATAAAATTTAATGAAATGGCTAGAACTTGTGATATAAATAATTCATTTTTTTAATTAAAATGTCAAATTATAATATGCCCGCTTATAGTAACATATTGGACTCCAATTAAGGTTGAACCATGAAATAAAAAGTCCCAACTAGAGATCAATTTAATAAGCTTAGTTGAACAAGTCAAATAAATGAGGACTAATAGTCAAATATGCAAAGTCAAAATAACATATAACATAACTATTATGGCATATGTAGATTATGTGTGTATATGTATATATCCAAAGTTCATATTAATTTCTGCTTTGTAGACAGTATGGAAAATAGCATTCAATATAATTTGTTCACTCATATATTTAAACATAGGGTTAAATTTTTTGCTAACTACAAAATTAAGCCTAAGACTAGTAAAACAAGATTGGCATAAGAAGTGTCAATCAAATATTTATGCCTCGTGCAATGTTGAACTTCATTTGCTCCATTTGCTTTGAGTTGAGGCTACACGTAACGGTCAGTGCTATTTCAGTAAATTATTGTACCTTACCAAAGGCAACTCAAAGTTGAACCCACGGTTTAAAAACCCGTACCGGTCGGCCGGTTTAACCCAATTCAATCAGAACCCAAACATGTCAAATTCATGAACAAAAGTTTGATTTTACACATCTTTAATATTTAACTTTTCTTAATTTTTAATCACATAAAAATAAAATTTTATTTTTAATAGAATTTAATATAGAAAGAAAATGCAAGAGAAAATAAGTTTCCTTCTTATTTTCCTTTTCTTTTTCCAAGTAAAATCCTTGATACAAATTGACCACTAAAAAAAATAAAAAATAATTTAATTAATAAAATAATAAAATAGCTACACACTAGGACAAAAAACACCAACTTCAGCTAATATTTTTTATTAAAAATAAATAATAAATTATAAAAAATATTTTATGAGATTAAGAAAAGTAATTCAAATTTTTAATTAAGGTAACCGTTAGTCATTGACTTTCAATAAACTAATATGTGTGATTCCAATTAACATCTTCATAATGTTTATATATGTAAATGGTGTAATTTTACTTTTGCAAGAAAATATTATTACATATTATATTTGGCATGTATGTATATATACATATATTATATTATACTATACTGACTCCACCAATTCAACTATCAGTCGAATTAATGTGGTGGCTTCACCAAGTCAATAACAAGTCCAAGTTCTAAAAACATTTTTGAAACATGAATCATTTATATAATTAAGATGTTGCTAGTATACACATCTAATGTGGATCGTGGCTACCTCCTCCGATATTTTCTAATGCCCTCGTCACAATTTTACCCATACAAGGCACCTAAGTTGAAGCCCAAGGGAAAGATCCCTGTAATACCAATGTGCAATCGTGACACCAGGCTTTGGGAAGCTCATTTTAATTCCTACTTGGCGAAACCCAAATATAAATTGAGCAAGCTAAAGGATAACTAACCAAGCCCAACAGCTCAAGTAATACAACTTGTAAATATGGAAACTAAAAAGAACAACAAAAATATTTTCACCCATATCCTTGTGCCACATTTAGGAGCATGAATTTCACATCTCAGATTTAGATTTAGGTGGATTTGGATAAATTTCAATACAATTTTATATTATATTTAATCCAAATCTAATGCAAATCTAAATCCAAAACCTCTCCAAACATAGAATTAGTATATCTATTATAGATGATAGGTCAAACACAAAAAAAGCTTTATCAGTCCAATCCAATACCAATCAATCGAGTCCAATCTTCAAAAATCTTATCTTGCAAAACAAAAACCCCAAATACCTACTCTGAACCCAAAAAAATTAAATAAAATATAACATTGTAGGGATCAAGCACAAAAATCAAAAGCCTGAGTAGAGCTTAGCCCAATAAGGCTCATGCAGAGATAACAAATTGTAACCTGATGAATGCATCTCATTCTCAACTGAGTCGTGATGAATGCATAAAATGACGGGAAAAATTGATCCAGTGAGTAATAAAACCTCTAGTTAGGAATTGAATTACTGCCTAACAGTATGACAATAGGAATTGTTTCCCAAAAAGTTTAATCCTAGCTCAGCACAGCCCGGTTAGGAATTAGACTATGGACAATGGCAGTAACTATTTTTGCTGCATTATCCTGCAAGTAGAAACTTGCGCAAAATACAAATATGAGGTAGCACATTCTGGCCCCAAAATGCTGCTGATGCTCGGTGTCAGCTTCTGCGCATAAATCAACTCTACTACTTCCTGGATCCAAATCATACCACAGGCAAGAAAACCATATCCAACTCTCCTTCCTGCAACTCTGCTATGGCTGCACTTGAGAAGCAGAGACAGTAATGGCAATTGTGGATCTCCAGCTCAAAGGCATTCCTGTGTTTTGAAGCTTGGAGATCAGAACTTTGATTTAGATTTGTGTGCATTTGACTGGACTAAGTTTCATTCAGATTCCCACAAAACCAATTCAAGGCCCAAAGTCCAAACAACGCCTTCGCTGCAATGTAACTCAGCTCGCAGGCAGTGCACAGATTGAGGGGTGGATCAAAGAGGGTTGTGAGCAAAAACATGGATATCTATTGTAACAGAATATATGGATATCATATACGCAATAAATAGTATTTGTTTGTTGTCACACAACAGAAAATTGAAAATATGACAGAAATAAGCAATATACATGTCAGCTGTACATATAAGTTTCAATCTTAAAAGCCTTTTAAGTCCGAGGAAGAAGATTTTACAATTTTACTCAACATGTCACTTGAAAGAAAGAAGATCCCAATTCCCAATCATGGTGAACCCCGCTTCAGTTCCAGCTATAAATAAGGTATCCACACTTGAATGTTCCAGAAATTGAGGTATTACCACTAACATTCTTTTGTTGTATTTCCTGCTCCATGCTTCTTCATCAGTTCACAAGAATAGAGAGAGAGCAGCCCCCTAGTAAACGATGTTGCGGCAGTTGAGGGCTCTTTTTTGCAAAATAATGTATTTCCATCTGCAAATTACAGAAATAATTACTGAGATTTTTCCCATTTTTTAAACAGGGAAAGGGGAATGGGGGGAGGGTGTTTGCTCTTAAAATATTTCTTCATATATATGGTAAGCTCCCTTTGATTGTTGGAGTATCATTGACTTGTCCTGAAGGTCTGGGATTGCATCATCTACATTCCCACATCATCCATCCACATTCCCTCAGTACAAGTATGATTTCATATGTAGATGAGTAAAGAGTATTTTTTGAAAAAGCTAAATATTAAATCAATCCAGGAGGCATAAGTATATGACCTCAAACCCACAAGGCATTTCAGTTATGTATGAAAAATCACAGGAATTACCCGATTAATTCAGAAAACTCAACCTAGTTTTCTTTAGCATCATAAAGAAATTATTGACAAATTTGTTGGGAGGACCAAACTTACAAAAGCACTTACAGCTTCACCTATTATGCGGCAGTAGTCAAACAGCATACAGCCTTATGATCTGGTCAATCTTGGCACGACAAACAGGACAACCCCAATTCTTGGTTTTTATCTCATTTAAACAAGACATGCATCCAGCCATATGGCCACACGGGATGCAAGCCCCCTCAACTGGAGCATCCAAACATATTACGCAAGATGAAGCACCACCTCCATTTTCTTTCTTCTCTACCGCTTCAGCAGGTAAGTTTTCAATGGCTGGAGCAGAAAATTCAACAGGGCTATCATCAATTGATGGATAGTGAATTGGGCCATCACTTATAACCTCATTACCAATTGGTGGAGCTGACGGGCTTGTAGAAGTGGAGATTTCATGGGCTTGGAAAACGGCAGAGGTACTATTTTGAATCTGGATGGGCTGAGTAGGATTGTGGCTTGGACCAGCCTTGTGGGCTGCCCATTCACTGCCTGGAGGGGCAGAAGCAGCTGTTGCCCCCCAACCATTATGACTTGTGATATCCACATGATCATTACTCCAACCGGTGGATGTATTTGCTTCAGAGCTTGGGTGGATGTTACAGAAAGGTGGCGCATCCTCTATGGCAGATTGAATTGAAGCATTGATTGCCATTGCTAATTCTAAATCTTCAGCAGTTGGTGGTGCAGTTGGTGGAACAACTGGAGTCGGTGTATGATGTAAAAATGCAGGTGTTCCCTGAAATTTAGAACAAGCCAAAGTCATCATCAGCATCATCATATATATGTCATTAATAATGAGCTATGCAAAAAATTGCTTGCATGTCTAAGAAAAGTTAAGCTGAGCATAACAGCAATAATGCAAGTTCTTCTTTGTTTTCCAACGTAAAAATTACTAAAAGCATCAGTAATTCAAAGCTCCCATGCAACACTCTTCAAGGGATCCATCTTATACACTTACATTAATCCTCATATAGATTCAAACTCCCTATTTTTTTAGTTTAAACAGCTAACTGCAGTTTCTTTACTATTGTAGTTCTTTAAAAAATAAATAAATAAATAAAAATAAAAGAAAAAAGCAGTTAAAGGGTATTTAGAGAATTTTAAAACCATGCTGAAAATAACTATACTATATGGAATCCCATTTCTAATAATAATAGATAATTTATTCTTATCTTGTTAAGAGTATAGAAAAATTAATAAGGCCCTCATTTGAGGTTTGAAAATATTAGTCATAAGTCTTTTCGGTCTTTTGTTAGGACTACTGGAGTGAGGATGTTGAGAAAAGTTAGGTAGATTTTAAGTTATGTAAAAGCTCAGGCATCGTAAGAAGCATTAAAAAAGTGGAATATTGAAGCTTCTGGGGATATTAGGGCTTTTAAGTTATGTATAAGCTCAAGCGTCTTAAAGAAGCATTAAAAAAGTGGAATATTGAAACTTCTGGGAATATTAGGGCCAAGAAGAATGGCATTAATCATAAGCTTGGTGATGTAGGCCAAGAAGCAAGACTTTGGGAAGATCCATGTTGGAGACTACTTAAGAAGAACTGTATTGAGAATTGTTGGGTTTAATTAATAGTTTAATTAGTATAGCATTATGTGTATTTTGGGGACTTGTTTGTAATATTTGTGTAATGTTAGGGCATGTTTGTAATGTAATTTAGTTTTATGGGTTTATGTGTAATTTTATGTGTTTAGAGGCTTTATAAATAGTTTGTGAAAGCCATAATGTAGTTGCTGATGAATTTGAATTGTCAAATTGAACGTGAGTTCCCCCTTGGTATCTCCTCTCTCCTCCCTTCCCTTTCCTTCCCCTCTTCTATATTTTCTAAATTCTCCCATGGCTGCAGAACCTTGATATTGGCCCTGCATCTAGGCTGGAAATCAGGGTTTCAAAAAATGAGACACGACTGGAATTTCTGAAAAAGTTCAGAAACTGCAAAACTGCTTTTCGGTTTTCCTTTTTTTTTTTTTTTTGACTGAAATTTCAGAATAGAGAAGAATCAGAGAGAGAATGATGGAAGGGAAATAGAGAGAGGAAAATACAAGAAGGAAAAATGTAGAAGAAGAGTAAGAGAAGGAGAAGGGAATTAGACAAGAAGAAGAGTCTGCTGGGCAGCAGGCGATTATCGACAGAAAAGGAGATCAGAAACAGAGTGAGGGAATGGTAGATAGAAGGAGAAGGAGAAGAAGCAGCAGCAGAGGGAGATAAAAGTTTCAGAATAGTGACTGGAGAAAGAAGAGAAGAAGAGGGGGAAGAAGAAGATTGAAAAAAAAATATAGAGAACTGAAATGGAAGAAAGAGATTGTGGTTGGGCTCTGATACCAAATGATGCAGGGGCAGCATCAAGGTTCTGCAGCCATGGGAGAACTTAGAAAAAACAGAAGACAAGAAGGAAAGTGAAGGGAAGAGAGAGGAGATACCAAGGGGGGACTCACATTCAATTCAACAATTCAAATTCATCAACAACTCCTACATCATGGTTTTCTCACACTATTTATAAGAAAGCCTCTAAACACATGAAATTACACATAAACCCCTAAAATTAAATTACATTACAAGCATGCCCCAACATTGCACAAATATTAAAAAGTCCCAAAAATACACATAATGCTACAAATTAAACTAAACACATAATGAACTATTAATTAAACCCAACAATTCTCAAAACAGTTCTTCCTAAGAGGTCTCCAACATGGATCTTCCCAAAATCTTGTCCTACATCACTTGATCTGTTGGATGGGAAAGAAGGGGAGCTTGTGGAGTGCAATAATCACAAGACTGTCCAATTGAAAAACAAGCTTCAGGAGGTGATTTTATGGAAATGAAGAGTTGGAAACCAAAAAATAAAAAATAGATAAATTAAATGGGGTAAGGGAGGGTGATTGTAATTCAAAATTCTTCCATAGGTTGCTTAATGGCAAGAGGATAAAGAACATGATTAAGGAGTTGGGTTAAGGGTGGTTGATGTTACTACTAATTCTTGCTTGGTAACTAATGAGATTAAAGATTTTTTTATGCTAATTTGTTTGTGATGGAAGATGCGTACAATCTTATGTTTGAAGAATTAGAGTGGAGTAAAAACTCTCGAGATCAGGTCATTTGGATGGAGTGGCTTTTTGAGGAGAGCAAGGTGAAGGCAATTGGTTTTGGATGGGTCAGGATAAGGCACCGGGTCTCTGGATAGGTTTACTATGGGATTTTTTCAGGGTTGTTGGGAAGATAGGTCTAGCAAAATTGCAGATGATCCTATTAATCTAGTTACTGATATGAATAAGATTATTCCTAAGGTTTTGGCAGATAGGTTGAGCGTTGTGGGGGGCGACACTTGCTTTGAGACTCGAAGTTCTTCTTTGAGATGTAGACAGATCATGGATGCTTATTTTAGAAGCTAATAAGGCAGTTAAGGATGTTCGGAGGAGGAAAGAGAAGGGATTTGTGTTTAAAGTGGATTTGAGGAGGAAGGGGTTCAATGAGATATGGCAGGGTTGTGAGGAGGTGTTTGTCCACTGCTTTTTTTTTTTATGTCATTATAAATTGAGAACCTAAGTTATGGTTCAAGGCTTCAAGAAGGATTAGGCAAGTGAATTCACTTCCTCCTTTTTTGCTTGTTCTTGTCGTGAATATCTTTAGTGGATTGGTTCATAGGGCTATAGATAAAGGATTAGTGAGAGGGATTGGGGAAGGAAGTGAGCGGGTCATGGCATCTCATCTTCAGTTTACAGATAACACTACTTTTCTCCTAGAAGATCATACAAATCTTTTTAAAATGTGTTTATTATTTCACAACTGTTTCAAAGGGTTTGTGGCTTAAAAACAAATTGGGTAAGAGTGAACTAAGATTATGCAACTAAAGTGAATCTAGATCTTCTGAGTCTTCTTTTGTTGGGTGTGGCATTCTAGATTGGCCTTTACTTATCTAGGAGTGCCTTTTGGGTGTTAAGTGTTGACCGTCAGTAGGTTGGATTTTGAGATTTTGTCATGGAGAAAGTGTGAAAGAGGTTAGATGGTTGGAAGGGCACTTTATCTCTCTATGTGGGAGGATTAAACTCATTCAAGCTTGTCTTTCTAGTATTCCCCTTTATTTCTTATTTATTTTTAAATTCCCATGGGGATAGCTAGACATATTGAGAATCATGAGATACTTTCTTTGGTCCATGTAGGGGAGAAGAGGGATCATGTAGTTAGTTCGGACTTGGGAGATTGTTTGTAAGTTCCACCAACCCCCCATCCCCTCCACCCCGAGGAGGTCTTGGAAACTAGCGTCTAAAAAACAACATTGGTTTAATAGGTAAATACCTTTGATTTCCCTCAAAGGAAAATTCTCCTTGACACAAAACTATTAAAATAAATTTGGCACGCAGGATAATGGGCGGGATGCTAATATAGGGTAAGGTTTTTTTTTTTGACAGCCCTCAGAAGTGTATTTTCCAGATTTAAATCTCTTTCTTCCATACACCAAATTTATTGTATGTAATGGGAATCATAATCAGTTTAAGGAAGACACTAGGGTGAGTGATTCCATGTTTTGTACTTCCGTTCCTCATTTGTATAGGTTCCTCATTGCATAATGGAAACATCTCTTCCTTTCTTATTTTAGATTGGAGTAAGATCTCTTGGGATATTCATTTTTGGAAGTCCTTAATTGGTAGAAAGGTGTCGAGGACTCAGGGCTCACTTTTTTGTTATGCTTGTTGGAAGTTGTCCTTCGTCTGGAGGAACTATCTGTTGCGGGGTTCTTGACACTTCAAGGGAGTTCTCTTGCAGGTTATTTTTGAAGAAGAAGAAGAAGCTTTATTTGGAGATAGTTGAGTCTGCGCAGAGTTGGCAAAGGATTTGGCGAAGATGAAGAAGAAGAAGAAGAAAGCCCCAAGGGCGCGGCATCATATCCATAGTTAGCGCATTCATCATAGTTAGCAGCTCCAGTTATCAAGGTCACTATCATCAATATCGATATCATCAATAAGATAACCTTTAGACTTGTTATCCAAGAACTTGTTCAAAAATATACAATCAAATAGAAAGCCCCAAGGGCGCCATATTCTAGGAGCCCAAACTATGTGATTGAATAAATCCTCCTCTATCTGTTGTGGCTCGAGGGCTCCTTCTTCAAACTCCGATTCATATTTTTCATAGTAAAATCTCTGATCAACAATAGAACAAGATCCATTTTGCATCATATCTAAGGGATTCCTCGGTTCGGGCCGAAGAAACAATGTCACTCGATCATTATCAAACTGACTGCGGCAACAGCAGTAGGGGAACAGAACAGAAAGACAAGAACAGAAAAGGGGAAGAATAGAACAGAGGTGAGAGACAGAATTAGAAGAGAGGTGAGAGAAGGAAGAAAAAGAAGAAGAAGAAAGGAGGAGGAAGAAGAAGAGAAGAAGAACAGCAGGAACCTGCCAAGGGAGGGGGGAGAGAGAGAGAGAGAGAGAGAGAGAGAGAGAGAGGCAGAGAGACAAAGAGGGCAACTGCAATTGATTCAAACAATAACTGTACATCCACTAGCATTGCCAGCACTTAAACCACTAATACAACTAACACATATTTACAAATAGGACCCAACTAAACACATAATTACAAATACTAAAATAAGTCTCTAAAAAACACAATGAGGTCCTCCATACACATCTTTCCTGAATCTTCTTAAACCTATGCCTAAAATACGTGTGCCGAATGAGCAGCCTAGGAGGTATAGGAGGTCCACCAATTTCTTACCTATCTCTAAAAAATTTGGAATAAGTAGAGATGGCTCTGCTTTTCGGAGCTGTGGGCTTTTTTGCTGTCTTGTGGGGCATTTGGATGGAAAGGAATGCTTGTATTTTCACAAGGAAGAAGCTGTCTTTCTCTTTGCTCTGGGATAGGATTCAGTATTTGGTATCATTGTGGGCTTTCACAGCTGGTTGTTTTAAGGGACTGTCTTTCTTGATCTTCGGTGTGATTGTATGGTACCACTGTTTTGATGTTTTCTCTTTTTTTTCCTTTTAGCTTTCATCTCTTTTCAAGGAGGATTTCTCAAGCTCCTTTTCTTGTTCTCTCTCTGCTAATAAAATATCTTCTTTTTTATAAAAATAAAAATAAAAAATAAAGGTTGCAAATATCTAAACTTTTTTATCAGCTTTGTAAGCCAAAATGGACGAGTGAATAAAGCAAAAATTTCGACTACAGTTTTTTCTTTTTAAAAAAAAATGGAAATAGAAACTTTCCAATACCATTATCTTAGCATTCCTCAGCCCAAGCAAAGTAGATCTCATAAGTGTTACAGTTCAGCAAGCCCTCAGGACTGTTTTCACACAAAATTTCCCTCTATTTGGTATGCACCCTTCTGTTCCTAAATATTGTAAAATTAGAAATGCTTTTTAATTATTGTATAATCGTCTTTTATAGTACAAGTGTACAGATAAATGAACTTTATATGTCGAAGAACATAAACTGTCCCATGTCATTATCAAACATGATTGCAAGAATTCTCTTTTCTGTTGATTTCCAAGCACCGAAGTTGGGAAAAGGAACAGCATCTGCTCAGAATATGTGAGATACTCATACCTGCGGAATTCCTTTGCATGCATTGCAAAACCATTGAAGTTGTTGCTTGTCACTTGCATTTGAAGGAGCAAGTTTGATGCGCATTTCTTCAAAAAAGAAACAACAGAAAAATTGAGTTATAGGTATCCAACAGAGAAAGTAAAATATATGAAAATTAAAATTAAAATAGAGTTCTTGATAATCCCCAACAGCCAACAGGAAAAATTAAACAAAATTATGGTTTGCCTATCATAAAATGGCGCGGCAATATGGATAGAATAAAACGTCCAATATCTCTGGATGAATGTACTATTCATAGAGAACAGGAAAACTTCATGCAAGCTCATCATGAGCCAGGGATTGAGGATATACTTCAAAATGCATCAATAGAGGCTCAAATTCATAAAATATTGTCATAATCATGAGGCACACGCTTATGCCTTCAGGTTCACCATGCCTTCAGGTTCACCATCCATGTCAGTTCAAATAAAATAGGTGGTCCTTCTGATGCAAACTGGAACTCAAACTCCTCATCGAAGGTACATTTTTATTTCTTTAAAACTTTAAACAAATGAGATCCTTTCCACGTCCAAATTTTTTAAAGAATTGTGAGTCAGTGGCTTAAAATTCAGTCTCACTGGAATCCATGACATCCACATACATCAATTGATGAGGGTGCACAACTCCCCCACCTCCCAAAAACCACCCCAGAGATAACAGCACATGAGAGACCATTTAAAATTTCTAACCAAATTGTAGCAAGAGTATTATTTGAGGAAGCTACTTTTTTATAAAACGAACAAATAATTTTGATTAAAAGGGAATTTAAAAACTCTCCCTTCTAATTAAACTTCATTACAATGGATGTTTAGCAATGGATAATACCTTTATTCTAAATAATTTTTAAATTCATCATGCTTTTGTGCTTCTTTCTAATTTTCTCCATTTTAAACATTATTCTTACTTTTCTTTTGGTAACTATTCTTACTTTTGAATAATTCAAAAAATCATTAATACTTACGTCTAAGTCCTCGAGGCTTACACCTTGCCTCACGGCAGGTGTTAATGCTTCGCTTGTGCCTCCTGCCTCTTGGGACTATGAATGAATGTTAAAAATAAAATAAAATAAAATAAAGAGTAAAATAAAATCAACAAATGTAGCTAAGAGAGGACTTTGATGTTCAACTCCCAAAGTATGGCAAAAAGGCATTAAGAAATTACTGGTGGAGTTATCAAGAATTGTCACGGCAGGATCAGGCTGGTCAAATTTTGGCTCCTCCATATTGGCTCTCCCCAATGCAATAACTGTTCGGGGTTGGGCAACCTGCTCGCATGTACATAATATTGTAGAAGATAAGCATTAAAAAATTCATCAAATTTGACAAAAGGAAGAAGAAACAAGTATTATAATTATATTGCTTAAATGGGCAAACAGGCACTAAATATGTTGATGCTGGGAAGGACAGGAAGAAGATAATGAATCCTTTAAACCACGAATACTAATTGCCAAGGAAACATGTACACACATACATGCAGAAAAGAATGTTTCCTACTTAGTGTTTCAAATCTGGTTTAATTTCATAAACCAATTAAACTGGCTTCATTAACCCCAAATAGTAAATACAGAATGAATACTACAGAAGTAGAACAATATTTGGCAAAACATTTTTGCGACAATATTCCAAGAGGAAATCTAAATGACAGGGAAAAAAAAAAAAAACCTAACCAGAGAAAGGTTCAATCTTAAAGAAGCCCCATCGCAGTTGCTGAACTACAAATGAACTTCATTATCCATTATAGCAATTTATGTCTATAGAGAAAAATTTTGGAACTGGCACACAAATCCACAAGGGAGTTGCAGCGAGCACGTGCGCAGTAGTCAGTCAATGATGAATTGACAAACCAATGCATAACTTCTCATGTAAATACAGCAACAAGAAACAAACCTATCAAAGTGTAAACCACACTGTCCAATACGTAAATATTATGATAAGCTGATCCGAAATAGAACAATTCTGCTCCTTTATACACAAAAAGAGAGATGTTTGAACACATACACTAGGCAAGGAGACATTATTTTCAATTGCACAAGAAGAAAATAAAAAGTCATGGTAACAATCAGACAAGCAATTAAATACATGTAGGCACAATAAAGATAGAGTGTTGACTTTTTGGTCAGCTCCCTGTTTTGATTATAACAAATCACAGTATCTCATCTGTGTGCTTTGAGTGTATGAACAGGATTACTTGTCTAAGCACAGATGACAAATGAGAGATGGAAGCTAAGACGCACTTAAACGCGCACATCTTTCGGCATATTCTATGGATTTGCAAAGGAGCAGTGCATGAAGACCGATGTCTATTTCTAGTTGTATCTTTATATTTTATTTTATATTTGGATCTGTAATAATTTATATCGGTCTGTAATAATCTCTGCATGTCATGCATGTAGGTAATTGTAAGCTCAACAAAATCGTAGATTGACCATAGGGACCGAATGACCTTAGGGCACCCTTCGGTCAACCGACGCCAGGTTTTTTTGCATACTTAAAAAGGCCTTAAAAAAACCCTAGGTCCCAACACTTAGTGCACAAAGTCCCCAATATCACTTATAATATCAGGGAAATTAACTGAGGCAAAATTGGGCTTAATTACAGAAATTGAGAGAGCTCGGGCGACCGAACCCCAAGAGTTCAAAACTCCTCGGGCGCCTGAACTGTTGAGAAGTCAACAGCTGACTTAGGCTCTCGGGCGACCGACCAAATTTATGCACACCTTCCACGGGCGCCCGAACCGCCTGAAAAGGACATTCCACCAACTCGGGCTACCGAACTATTTAATTCAAACTGAGCCCCAGGCGACCGAATACACGAGTTCGAGCTACCGAACCTATGACCGGGCACCCGAATTTACGAGGAAGTGTTTCTGACTTTGTTTCAGGCCATCGAACTGAAACTCGGGCTGTTGAACCTATTTAAAGGACATTTATAACTGCATTTGTTCGGGCGAACAAATCACTGTTCAGCCACCCAAACCTCACCGGGTTAAAAAATTTTTAACTGAGGTAAATACGGGTTAAGTTAGGTTAATTGTGTTTAAACAATTTAAAACTTTTCTAAGAATTCCCAACAAGTCCCAAACGGTTATAATTTTACCCTAGCCTATAAATATAGGTTCATTTGTGTGGATTAAGGAGAGATTAAGAAAAATCATTAACCAAAATTCTCTCAAAGCCAAAATCCCATTTTGCCTATAATACTTCCAAACACACTCACTCTCATACCTTCATTCCATTGATTAATCTTAGCTTTGTGGTTTTTACTTAGGTTATTGCTTAGTATTATTGCTCATACTCTCATTACTTTACTAAGTTGATTGGTATTGATTTTGGGGAGTTAAGTAAGGTTTTCCCACAGATTTTATTTAATAAATCTTGTGTTAGAAAAAACCTAGTAGCTAAAGGATATTTGCATTGTCATTGCAAAGATTTCTATAGCTTGATTTTGTTGTGCAAAATATTTTTAACAATCTATGTTATTCTTTCAAACAACTCTTGAGCATATTTCATTGACAAAAATATTTTTGAGTTGATTTAAAGATTGTTGCAGCATCTTTGAAACTCTGATTCATTATTGAGATTTGAGAAAACTTGTTTCAAAGAAATAGCTTGATTAGAACACTCCTGAGCATTCTTGCGATCATATCTTGTTGAGTGTAGTTTGCACAAAAATACACATCACTGAGCTTACATTTACCTATATTATTGATGTGTGGTTGATTGATTATACTATGCGTATTGGGTACATATCTGCTTTACTTAAGAAGCATAATAGTTGTACCGATTATTTTTGTGAAGAATACTGTTGTATTTCAAGGCGTGGCCTAAGGGGGCTTGATTTAGCCCGGAAGAATCAGGTTGGGGTCAGCCCTACAAATTTGACCTAAGATCTTCTCCGCCCCGCAAAGACAATTTGTAAAGGTTGAGATCAATCCTGTGCTAATTGATCTAATTGTAATTGGTGCCGCTCCACCCGTTAAGTGAGCATTAGTGGAATCATCGGGCTTGCAAGCTAGAGGCGGAGACATAGGCACAGTTGGCCGAACCCCAATAACATATCTGGTGTTGATTTTATTTTCGGCAATTTACTTTCTACACCTGTATATTTATGTTTATCGTTTAAATATTTAATTGGGTTTGTGAATGTATAGAAAGACCTTAGGTTTGTGAAATACTGCTTGCTAGATTAGTTGAACCTAGGGGATTAATTTTTAAATACCCAATTCACCCCCCTCTTGGGAATACACCAAAGCTAACACAGAGTTACTGTAACTTGAAGATGATAAATAATTTGAATAAAAAAACTTCCATAAGGCTGATCATTGTAATAAATCCTAATCCAACAGTAATCATTGATTACAGTAAATAAGCAGAAGAGAGTTCATATAAGGCAAAATACATTGAACTCCCATGAGGTTTTCCAAAAAGATACAAACCTGATCTCTCCTGACATCTAAATATAATGACAATTATACCCACTTCATTAGTTAACCCCCAAAGACAACTACATTTGTCAACAAACTTGACCCCCAAAATGATAAGTGCAAGAAACTCTAATGTTGAAATAATAAAATAAAAAATAAAAGCCCGCTATTGGCCTAACAAGGCTTACAATTCTTATTTTGATGATACCAAATCACGATAAGTTAGATATGGTTTGTTTCAAGTGAAATTCTTTCAGGAAGAAGGCAAAACTTAAGAAACTCCAAGCTCAAATGGATGATAAAGCTCATGATGAATGTCCTATACAAAAGGTTCCAGAAAGAAAGATGATCAAAAGCTCAAAGATGATATATGATCATAAAACAACAAGGACTTACTTGAAGATCAAAAGAATAGAGTTTTAAGGGTGTCTGTATGTAAGTACTTCATGTAAACTTCAATATAAACTGAATTGAAGCTCTTATAAATCAAAAAAAAAACTAAACAATATATTTTTAAAAATACCCTAAAATATGTTTTAAAATCAAAGTAAATAAGGTCTTAAAAGAAGAAAGGTTTTTCAAAAGAATATAAAGTGAAGACTGAGAGCCAGGCGACTGCCTACATATGGCAGGCGACTACCCAATTTTTTAAAAGGAATATCTTAGGAGGCAGTAGGGTGCCAGGTGACTGCCTAAGCACAGCCAGGCGCTTGGGTGGTCAAGCCAAGCGACTGCCTGGGTTATGGCAAGCGACTGCCAACCTTCTGGGTTGTTCAGTTTCCTCTATGGCAGGCGACTGCCAGGTCGTGGTAGGCGACTGTCAGGTCATGGCAAGCGACGGCCACTCGACAAAGGTTTTAAAATTCTCAACGGGAAGATTTTTTAAATGGATTTCTTGGACATTACTCTTTTGAAAAACTTGAGGATTACTCCAAGTAAACTTGGGGGGCAAGGAATTACTTTTTAAACATCTATAAATAGCCCCAAACTTCAAAGATTTCTACACCAAGAAATTTTCCAGCATTCAAAGTTCTCTAAAAGCTCTCAATCTCTTTGTGTTCATCCTACTTCCACTACTGAGTTGGTGCTGATACGAATTCCGAAGTAGAGCCTTCAAAGTCTGAATCTTTCAAATACTTGGAAGATATATTTGGTGATCTAAATTCAATTTGAGCTTCAATCTTTTTATATTGATTTACTTTGAAGTATATTTGTGCTGAAAATTGTTGTACTAATCAGCTCTTTGTGTGAGCAAATTCTTTGTACACAAATATTTGATTTGTATCTTGTAGATTGATGAATCCAAGGATTGTTTGGATCATTGGCTAAGCAAGAGGATACTGCTTAGAGAGGCAGGCTCTAACCTATGTAAAGAGTGACCGAACGAGGGGATATCGTTTGGAGAAGGCGGGCTCTAGCCTTAACCAAGGATTGTTGTAAAGGTATTGTTCCGCCCATTAAAGGAACAGGTTTAGTGAATCTTTTGGTGGTTTGTCAAAGGTGAGGACGTAGGCTGAGTATAAGCCGAACCTCGTAAAAATCTCCGTCCCACTCTTTCTTTCCCTTACTCTTTATTTTCAGCATATTTAAATTGCGTGGATGGTTTAATTGATAATCATATATACTACGTAATATAGAAATCAAGTAAACTTGAAGTCTAATTTTGATTTGGGTTGCGGAAACCGAAAGGGAGTACGTTGGTTATACCATATCTTACGGAAATCATATGGGAGTACGTTACTTGGTTAACAGCCCAAGGATAAATTAACTGAGAGTTTAGTTGAGTTATGAATATTGAGAAGAGTGTAGATATTATGTTGATTGGATGTTGTATTGCGCATCATATTGAAGAAGCAAAACAATCAATACAGGGCTTTATATCAGTAAGTACAAATTTTATATATACAGGGCTTATATAAACAAACAAACTATTTTAAGTGCTGCAGGTAAATTGTGCTTGGCAAATCGTTTGGTTGATTGTTTTCAAATTATGGATGATTGGCTTAATTACTTGAATAATTGGTTTGGTTGCTTGGTTGTTTACATAGTTGTGTTGATTAATTGAATTAAAAGTACTAAGTTCTTGAGTGATTAAAGAATTAAACAAACAAGTCAAGAATTAGCTCAAAGAAATAAAAGAAGGTTAAGGATTCTTAAAAGGAATTAAAAGAAATTTTTATAATCCAATTCACCCCCCCCCCCCTCTTGGGACTACACCTTACTTTTCAATTGGTATCAAAGCGGGATTATAGCAAATATTAATTAGTAACTATAAAAATATCTAAATGGCTTAATTAGGCGTAGCTCCCTTTGGAAAGGGACAATCTTCAACTAGGCCACCAATCTTCTGTGGACACAACTATACATTTTGGAAAAAGAGAATGCAAATATACCTTCAAACCATGAATTGGAAAACTTGAGAGGTTGTCACGGATGGTGATCTAATTCCTACCACATTAGTAGATGGAAAACAAATACCTAAGGAAAAGAAAGACGTAACTGAAAGAGATTATAAAATGTTGCAAATAAACTCTAGTGCTATGAATGCTCTATATTGTGCTTTAAATGCCAATGAATTTAATAGAGTAATGGCTTGCAAATCAACTAAGAAAATATGGGACAAGCTTGAAGTCACTTACGAAGGCACTATAGATGTTAGGGATAATAGGATCGATATGCTCACAAGTGAATATGAAACTTTTAGGATGAACCCCGATGAATCCATAACTAATATGTTTACTAGGTTCACTCACATAATAAATTCCCTAAATGCACTAGGAAAAACCTATACTACTTATGAAATGATAAGGAAAATTCTTAGAGGGCTACCAACCGTATGGGAACCAAAAGTCACTGCCATAACCGAAGGAAGAAATTTGAAAAACACTTCCTTAGATGAACTTATAGGTTCTCTCCTTACATATGAAATCGCAATAAATGAAAAGAATGGAAAAGCCAAAACCCAAGAATCAATAGCCTTCAAAGCCTTAAAAGACAACTCAAGTAGTGAAATGAATGAAGATATAGAAGCCTTCATATCTAAAAAGCTAGCAAGGATACTAAGAAGGAGAAACAAATTTAAAAGAAGAAACCAAGATACCAAATCAGAAGAAACAGATATTAGCAAGAAATCAAAGGATAAAACTCCTACATGCTATAATTGCAATAAAGTTGGACATATAAAACCAGAATGTCCCCTACTACTTAAGAAAGAGTCTAAGAAGAAAAAGAAAAAGGTCATCAAAGCCACTACTTGAGACATGATGAGTACACGTAGTTCAGAAAATAAATCAAGTGACCAAGAGGTTGGTTATACGTGCTTTATGGCTTGGGATGATGAGGAAAGCTCCTCATCTAAATCTTCAAATAATTCTTGTAGTGATGAATCCAATGATGAATATGTCATCTTATGAAGAACTTCAAAATGACTTATTCAAAGTGCATAAGATGTTAATTAAGGTAACTAAACAAAATACTTCATTGAAAAATAATAATGAAGGTATAATGAAAGAATTAGAATCCCTTAAAACTGCTGAAAGAGAAAAGGATTCAAGAATCAAGAAAATAGAAAGTAAGAATGAAGCTATAACAAAGGAGTTAGAATGTAAAAATCTTGCTGAAAAAGAAAAAGACTTGAAAATCAAAGAATTAAAAAGCAAGAATGAAAAGATGATAGAAGACCTTGGATCCTTATCCTCTATAGTGTATGAGAAAGATATATATATTTCTAAATTAGAGGATAAAATAAGAAAATTATCTTTAGAGTTAGAGAAATCACAAAAGAAGGATGATAACAAGAAAGACATTGAAATAAATTATCTCAAAAATCAAATTAAAGATAAAGAAAAGGTCATTTATAACTTTACAAAAGGAAAAACAAACTTTGGCAAAAAAGAAGGTATTGGTTTTAATGGAATTGAAAATATGAGGAAAATGAATCTTTATATGGGTTATTTTTCAAAAGAATCCAAAAATTATGCTAGCACAGCCTCTAATGCCTACACCAACACTATATGCTATCAATGTAAGAAAAGGGGGCATATAAAGTTTTAATGTTCATTTAAGAGAAAGGGTGTGAAAACTAAACAAGTATGGAGAGTTAAAGAAACATCCTTTATAAAACCAACCGGACCCAAGAAAGTATGGGTACCGAGATGATAAACTAGTTGAAATAGAAAAACTTAAAGATGAATTCAAGAGCTTATTATAACAAATTCAAAATGGCATTGATGGCCAAAATCATAGGATGTTTTTTTTACAAGGCTTAACTTAAGAAAATCTAAAGAAATATCAATACAAGGAGGATCAATTTATATTCATTAGACGAGAATTAGGAATGATGCATGTTCGAGAAGTTATTTGAAAGGAAATCTGCTTGGCAGGCGACTGTCATGCTAATGACTTGGCATTTTTCTTGGTTGACAGGCGCCTGCTTCCTCGTAGTAGGCGACTACCTCGCTACGGTAAGGGTTTAAAACCTTGTTATGTGTCCTTTTAACGACTCTCAGGCACCTACCCCTTCTCCTCTCACCCCACAATCTCTCGTTCTTACTCTTCTTCAAACCGATTTTTCTTCCAAATACATCTGAAATCCTAATTAAAACCCAACCTCTACATCATCTCGCATAATTTCTAGGGTTTACCAGTTTCAACTTTCAAAACAAACATGCCTCGAATCAAATCGATTGCTAACAAGGGTGCCTCTTCCTCCACACGAATCAACAACGATGAAGTAGAGAAGTGGTTAGTAACTCCTCACGCCAAAACTCTCTAAAGAAATCAAATTGCTTCAGCAGAACCGATTCTAGGTAATGTACTTGATGTTACATTCTTCCATTCTGATTTTTGTGAAATCATAGACCTTTTTAAGGAAATTGGATGGGAACAATTTATCACATATCAAGCAAAAGGGTACTATCCAAACGTGGTACAGATTTTCTATGCTAACATGGAGAAACTTCACAATGGGATAAAAACAAATCTCCTAGGGCAGAGTATTCATCTTACTCCCATATCTTTGGGAAAAATTCTTCGAGTTAAACCGGGAGATTTCGAAGTACAAATTGTTGAAAAACAATGGATAATGGCCCAAGGATTCACTCCATAGGAATTTTTACCTCTTGTCATAACTGATACACCCATCTCCTTTGGGCATCCACCCATTTACAAACAGCTCAATCTCCAAACTATAATCCAGCATAAACTTATTACGTATAATATCCTACCTCGATCCGGTTCCCATGACCATGTTTCTTTCTTAGATTGTTTTATTATGTGGTGTATTCTCAAAGGGAAAAAGCTAGATCTTCCTAGTTTACTTATCAAATGGATAAATATGAAAGTTGATGCCCCTCATATCATTCTACCATATGCTGGGATATTAAACATGGTATTTGCAAATTTTAACGTCCTCACACCATCGTTCAACTTCATTAGCAAAACCCATTACGATATCTTTTCTGACACAATTCTTAAGCGTATGGGATATAAGAAAACTACTCAAGGATGATTTCACAAGGGATATCGTCACACCACATCTGAACCACCTTCTCAGCCTTCCATACCAGCCACATCAGTACAGCTAGATCCAGAAACTCCCTCTTGGTTCCTTCCATTTTACAATCACTATATGAACTTTAGCGATGGGATGCAAACTGGTCTTGGTACTCTTCGGGAGAAGGTTTCCACTGTAGAAACTCATTGTTCAAACCTTGTTCAGCGTGTTGATAAGATTGAGAAACACTTGGCTAGTTCTTCCAAAGGCACAACTCCGATGGATACTAACTCTGTTCCATCTAGTGACGGTGAATCTGCTGAAAATTCTGATGAACAAGAAGACGAAGGAGATGAAAGTGGATCTAAGGAAGCCTCAGATTGATATGCTTACTCCTTGTGATGTTTTAATATCTATGCTTATGTATTCATATTTCTATGTATTTCACTGGACAGCATTTCTTTTGTGTTTGTAAGAATTTAAAATACTTTGTATTTCAGCTCTTCACTATGCTTTTTGTTGTATCACCCTCTTTTCCTTTTTGATTGATGTCCAAAGGGGGAGAGTGCTTGAGAGAGAGGAGCAAAAGGAAATATGAATGTGTTTGATATGCTTGTATGAATGGATTTGATATGCTTGTATGAATGTATTTGATATGCTTGTATGAGTGCATTTGGTATGCTTGATTATTAATGATATTTATAACCTGATCATATGATACTTGTATGAAAACCCTATGCTTATTGAAAGGGGGAGCCATGAGCCGTAATTTATTATTAAAAGGGGAGTACGTTAAGAAGTATTTTCCTACTTTTTGCTCTAGATTTGTCATCAACAAAAAGGGGGAGATTATTGGCCTAACAAGGCTTACAATTCTTATTTTGATGATAACAAATCACGATAAGTTTGATATGGTTTGTTTCAAGTGAAATTCTTTCAAGAAGAAGGCAAAGCTTAAAGAAACTCCAAGCTCAAATGGATGATAAAGCTCATGATGAATGTCCTATACAAAAGGTTCCAGAAAGAAAGATGATTAAAAGCTCAAAGATGATATATGATCATGAAACAACAAGGACTTACTTGAAGATCAAAAGAATAGAGTTTTAAGGATGTCTGTATGTAAGTACTTCATGTAAACTTCAATATAAACTGAATTGAAGCTCTTATAAATCAAAAGAAACTAAGAAATATATTTTTAGAAACACCCTAAAATATGTTTTAAAATCAAAGCAAATAAGATCTTAAAAGAAGAAAGGTTTTTCAAACGAATATAAAGTGAAGACTGAGAGCTAGGCAACTGAACATATGGCAGGTGACTGGCCAATTTTTTAAAAGGATATCTTAGGAGGCAGTAGGGTGTCAGGCGACTGCCTAAGCCAAGGTTTTAAATAACGGCCGTTACATAGTGTAACGGCCGATACGTAACGTAAATCATGGGCTCTGAAACCGATACGGGTCGATAATGCAGTTTGGAAAAAATTCGTAGTCGTAACGGCCGTTACGTCTCCGTAACAGCCGTTACCCCAATGTTACACTCCGTAACGGTCCGTTACGGACCGTTACATGCCGACAACTTGCAAAATCTCTTCTGTTGCACAACGCTCCTTTCCCCCTCTCCCGAGTCCCAACCACCCATCTGCCATTCAATCTAACTAAATCTAACATTCAAAGAGCAAAAAAACTTACCTTGAAATTTTGTTGGCCGAGCCGCCAAAGCAATAAGAAGGCTTCACGCCTTCACTTCTTCGAAGCCTGAGCAGATCTACTCATCTTCGCAGCCTTCGTCTAGCCTTCCAGAATCCTAATCCTAACTAAGTTCTTCGAAGCTTGAGAGTGGCCAAAGGCAGCTTCATCTGCCAGTCGTCGCACTCACTGCCACCAGCCAGCCCTCTGCCAGTAGTCACACAGAGCTTCAAGTCATCGATAGCCCTTCGGCAGCCTCCGCCAGTCGTCGCACTTGCCGCCACCAGCCAGCCCTCCGCCAATCGTCGCACGAAGCTTCGAGGCTTCGAGGCTCCGCCGAGTCCCCTCCCCTCTCTCGGTCTCACTCAGACTCTCTGGCCTCTGCTCATCTCGGCGTATGAGATAAGCTTTAAAATTTCAGTCAACACTCAACACCCACATCTTAAACTTTTTAGTATTTTTTTTTTTTTTAATTATAATTTGTTGTAAATTATGTTTGTTAAATTGAATTAAAAAAAAAAAAAGAGTAATATAATAGAGTAAAAAATTAGAAAACAATAATAATTATATAAAATAAAATTTTCTTAATTTATAAATATTTTAATTGTCTTATATTTTTGAAAGGTAATTAGGAAAATCTAATTCCATCACATATTTCCTGTTTATAAATATTTTTTAAGTTTTAAAACATCATTTTGACCTTAAATTTAAAATTAGGTAAAATAAATCGTGACATGATCTATTTTTTGTTTTTAGTTATCAAATAAAGTAAAAATTGATAACTTAATAAAAAAAAATTTTAAGCTAATAGTTAATATATTAATAATTCAGATTTTTACTAATTACTAGTTTACTATTGGAATTTGTAGAAAAATTTTATTTTAATCCATATACTGAGAAAATGCTTAAAAAGTTAAATAGTCAATTTATACTGTATGGATCTCTATTAGTGATGCTGTGATGTATATGAAAGTAGAGCAAAAGTCTTTTCCACCTTTAAAATTACAATGTTAATTTCTTATAGTTATAAATGAAAATAAAATCAAGTTATAAAAAATAATGAAAATATTTTTTAAAGATAAAGGAATATATTTTTTTGTAATAAAATATCTAATATTTTATAATTTTGTTTATTTAAATATAAAAATAAATTAAACATTACTTATTATTTTTAATCAAATATTATGTTTTATTTTTACGTAATAAGTATTTAAAATTAGAAGGACTATTTAGTACTTATTATTTAATATTTACTAAATTACTAATTATAATATTATTCCTGCCATTTTTTTAGAAAGGTTGTAAATTTGTATTTTCTCTATGTTTTATGTAGAGATCATCAAATTAAGTCTATCAATATGTCACGTGATAGAGGAAATGAGAACTTAACTAGTGAGGATATTGGATGGCATTTTGGTACTGCGGTGGACGGTAATAGACATGTTATTATGTGTAAGTTATGTGGGAAGATAATTAAAGGGGGCTTTACACGCTTGAAACAACACTTGGCACATAAAAAAGGTCAAGTAGCTGGATGCTCAAATGTGACCACACAAGTCAGAGAACAAATGATGAAACATCTACAACAGTATGCTGAGAAGAAAAGAGATAAACAAAAAAGGCAAGAAGAAGCAGAAGCCCAAATTAGAGGAGATTTTGAGAATTTGAGTGATGAAGAAGACTTGGAAGAAGAAAGTATGAGATTTTCTCGACAAGAAAGCATACAATCACAGCAACAATGGGAAGAGAGACAAAGATTTCGAGCAAGAACATCTAGAGAGGGTAATATTTATGAAGAGGGAGGTGGCTCTGGCAGTGGTGCTACCAGTGGTTTCAATAGAGCAGAAGCTCAATCTTATAGTGGTCTAGAAGCTGGAGGTAGTGGACGACAATGGATCAATCCTGATGCCCCTGAAGCTAGACTAAAGGCAATGGATCCTATTTTAGAAAGAAGCAAGAGTGCGAAACAACCAAAAATCAACACTAAGTTACTGAAAGGTTTAAGAAGTAAATTAGGAAAAGCAGTTGGAAAATTCCTAATTTATAATCGGATTCCAGCGAATGTAGCTGACTCTCCATTTATGCAGCCTATGCTTGATATTGCTGCAGAGGTTGGAAAGGGGGTGAAGGGTCCATCACCCTATGAGATATCTGAAATTTATTTGGAGCAAGAGTATCAAGAAATGAAAAATTATATAGCTTCTTTTGCTGGAATTTGGAAATAGAGAGGTGTAGCCCTTATGTGTGATGGTTGGTCAGGACCAACTAGAAAACACATTATAAACTTTTTAGTTTATTGCGATAGAGGCACCGTGTTTCATAAATCAGTTGATGCCTCTGATGTGCCAAACAGAACAGTTGAATATTATTTCAGGTAATTTTCTAATTTTAATTGTATATACAAATAGTATTATGAACTTACATGTTTTTAACTAAATAGTAGTAATTATTGAATATATAATTTCATTTTAGATTAATGGACGAGGTGGTTGAAGAAATTGAAGTGGAGAATGTTGTCCAAGTAGTGACTGATAATGAAGCTGCAATGAAGGCAGGAGGAAAATTATTAATGCAGAAGAGGCCCAACCTCTATTGGACAGCATTGCATAGACCTTATTCTTGAAGATATTGGTAAGAAAAGTAACGTGAAGAAGGTCTTAGAAGATGCAAGAACAATAACCTCATTATTTACAACCACACATGGACAGTGAACTTCATGAAGAAATTCAAAAATAATAGAGAGTTACTTCGCCCCGCTATCACTCGATTTGCCATAAATTTCATTGCTTTGGAGACTATTGTCAGGCATAAATAAGCATTAAGGGAAATGTTTACATCTGATGCTTGGAAAAACTCAAGGTTTGGGATGGTAAAATCAGGCCCAGCATATGATTCAAAGAAAATTATCTTAGGCAAAGAGTTTTGACAAAAGGTCTCTGATATAATTAAAGTGGAAAAACCCTTAGTGAAAGTTCTTAAATTGGTTGATGGTGATGAAAAACCAACCATGGGCTTCATATATGAGGCAATTAATAGGGCGACGTTGGCCATTCAAAAAGATTGCCGATTTTACAAAGACTATTGGAAAATTATTGACAACCAGTGGAGTTTTCAGTTGCACCAAGATTTGCACACTGCTAGTAAGTGTAAATCAAATACAATTTCTTATTATTTTAACTTTTAAATTATGAATAGTTGCATTACAAAACTATTGATTAATATGTTTCTAAATTTAATTGTAGGTACATTTTGAACCCACAATTTCTTTATGCTGCCCCATCCTCTCCTGAAGTTGCTAGAGAAGTCATGGATGGGGTTAAAAAAGTGATAACCAAGTTGGTACCCGATATAGATACTCAAATTCGGGCTATTAATCAAGTAAGTATTGGTTCCATTAAATTGAATAATGAATTGCTCTAGTATTTTGTAATACTTTCAAAAATAATTATTAATACATCTAATTAATTAATTAAATTTCACAATCATCCTTTTTTAGTTGTTGCTATATCGAGATAGGCAGGAGACTTTTGGAACCCCATTGGCTCAAAGGGCAGTGAAACAAACAAATCCTGGTAAATATGGCTATAGAGCTAAATAATGGATGAATGACTCTATTTTCTCTCTTTATGTTCAAATTTGACTTTTGAAATATACACTATACTAACATAAAACTCTTTTTAATTATTCATGCAGCTGAATGGTGGATTCATTATGGCTTGTGTGCTCCTGAGCTCCAAAGAATAGCAATCAGAGTTCTTACCCAGACCACATCAGCTTCGAACTGTGAGCGTAATTGGAGCACCTTTAGCCTCATCCAGACGAAAACAAGAAATAGATTAAAGTACATGAGACTACAAAAACTTGTTTTCGTACATTACAACATGAGGTTAAAGTTAAGACGTATAATGAGAAGAACCCAACGAGAAATTGAAGAGGGTTTCAATCCTATCAATTTGGACTACATTTTCGAAAAAGATGATCCTTTAAGTCAATAGTTCGAGGAGAGAGAGACACCACTACTCGACGGTCAAGACAATTCAAATTGGTTAAATGAAGAAGTTGGTGATACTACAGAAGGAGGTGATCAACCACCAATAAACGCGCATGATGATTCAAGTTCAAGCCCTAAACGTACACAAAGTGATGACAATCTTGGTTTGAGCCCACCAAGTGATGATGATGATAATAGTGGTGCTGGAGCTGGGGTTGGGGGGGCGGCAGTGGTGGTGGTGGAGGTGGCGGTGTAGAATATAATTATGGATATGACACAGGGACATCATTTGCAAGGGATATACATCCTTCTGATCCTTGTGGACTACATGACATACCTGATAAATTATGACTTGGGTATTCCTCCAGGGAACCAATCTTCACAACCCAGGAAAAGGAGTGCTCGTGGTGACCCTAGTGATTCTACTGAAGATTCATATGGTGTGGTTCATAGTTTTGGCGAATTTGGTTTAGATGGTTCATCATCACAATCATATGGATCTCATCCAGCATATCCACATTATGCATCTCGTGACTCACATTTTTATCCTAGTGGATCAGGAATCTCAGGATCTAGTGAGTCTTCTTCTACACACTACCCAAAGCCAACCCCTGCCCCAACTTATGGACATTATTCAGGAGGATTTTCACCACCAGTACATTTTCAAGAGCAACAACGAAATACGCAAACTTGGGTTTATTCAACTATGCACTTCCACAAGGATGGGGAGATAATTTATCATCCCAATCTCAAGATACAGATGCAAATTATGAAGACCCTCCACGTCATTCTTTTTGGTGGTGACATGTGTTATGTTATAAATTTGTAATATTGTATTCATGTATTTTCAACTATTTATTGATATTTGATATTAATCACTTTTTAAATTCATGTATGTGTAATGTGTATATTGAGTATTGAGTTTATTGATCATGGTTCGAAATCGCGGTAGCGGGTAACGTCGCGTAACAGTCGCAGGTGTCACGGGACGCGGGAGACGTGGGTGTTACGTAACGGGAAGTGGGCGTAACGGCTGTGAATTTTTTTCACGCATGCACAACCATGCCAAAATCGAAAAATAAGCATGAAATCCATTAATGCATGATTTTTAATGAATTTTGGCAACCTTCATTCAACCTACAAATGCTTTTTAATAGGCATTATGATTTTTATATTAATTTTAGTGCGCTGCTTACAAAAAAGGCATATTTTTTTAAAGTTTGCATTAGTTTAATGGGTAAAAAAGATGTAGAAATGTAATTAAAATGAAGAATCAATTGATTAAAGACATAAAGTTACTTAAAATGAGTCAATAGACCCAATAATTTATATTACAATACAAAATTTTATATTACAATTTACAATTTAAAAAAATAAATATGGAATTGTAAATCTTACAATTTAATTATTTAAATGGTAGTGTGGTTGAGTCACTTGAGACTTGACTAATTGTGTAGAAATTAGGATTTATTATAAATTTTAGATCTAATATTAAATTATTAATAGTCAAGGTATTTAAAAAAATAATTATGTAGAATATTAATTAATAATTTTTTACTAAATCTGTACTCTAACTCTCTAAGTAACTTTATAAATTTTATGTTCTAATAATTTTATACTAATGTTTTTATTTTAATTAATAAATTCTACTTATATAATCATTTATAAATTTGCATACTAATTAAATAATAAATATAAACTGAAATTATAAAATAAACTAAATTATTTATTTAGAATAAATTGTTAATTTACAATTACATTAACCAATGAAGTAGAAGAACTGAAGAAACATACCCACTCCCGAGTCCCGAGTCCCCACCGAAGCTGCGAGAGAGCTGCAACCTGCAAGCCCCCAAAATTTGGAGGAATCGAAGGCTTCAAAACTTATTTTTGGAGCTACAACTGCGAGCCTGCGAATGGAGGCGACCTGCAGAGCACAGCTCCTTCAAGCCACAAATCGAAGATTGGAAGCTGATTTTTAGGTTCTTACACTGGACAAAGGAGACGAACTGACGAAGAGGGAAAAATCGAAACACCTTCAAGGGAAAAATCAAACACCTTCAAGACAAACTGCCAGTCAGCTGACCTGCGATGGCTGCAAACTGCGAAGAACATCTTCAAGGCAAAAATCGAAGCTGATTTTGGGGATTTTGAAGCTTCAGATCAGTAGATTGAAGCTGTATGAAAGAGACGAAGAGTGAAAGAGGGAATAGCACAACAAATCGAAACTTTGAAGCTGCTTTCGTTTCTTTGGAGGCTTCAAATGAGGAGATCTAAGCTAGATGATGGAGAGAAACACAAAAAATGGAGCAGATTTGAGGAGGTAAGGAAGGTACGCAGTAGTGTAAGGGGCTGTCGACTGTCATGTGTCGTAACGGACGTTACGGGTCGTAACGTTAGTGTAACGGCCATTATGGGCTGTTACGGTTTTGTAACGGGCGTTATGCACGTGAATTTTCTGCTCACCGCTAATGCGGGCTATAACGGTATCGGAGAGATGATTCTCCGTTACATAACGGCCATTACGCTACGTAACGGCCGTTATTTAATACCATGCTATTGATTCATTTTTAGTAACTTTATGACTTTAATTAATTGATTCTTACATTTCTACATCTTTTTACTCATTAAAGTAATGTAAACTATAAAAAAATATGCTTTTTTTTGTAAACAGCGCACTAAAATTAATATAAAAATCATAATGCCTATTAAAAAGCATTTGTAGGTTGAATGAAAGCCTTCAAAATTCATTAAAAATCATGTATTAATGGATTTCATGCTTATTTTTCGATTTTGGCATGGTTGTGCATGCGTGAAAAAAATTCACGACCGTTAAGCCCGCTTCCCGTTACGTAACACCTGCGTCTCCCGCAACCCGTGACACCCGCGACCGTTACGTGACGTTACCCACGACCGCGATTTCGAACCATGGCCTGAGCATAGCCAGGCACCTAGGTGGTCAAGCCAGGCGACCGCCTGGGTTATGGCAAGCGACTACCAGCCTTCTGAGTTGTTCAGTTTCCTCTATGACAGGCGACTGCCAAGTCGTGGTAGGCGACTGTCACTCGATAAAGGTTTTAAAATTCTCAACGGGAAGATTTTTTAAATGGATTTCTTGGGCATTACTCTTTTGAAAAACTTGAGAATTACTCCAAGTAAACTTGAGGGGCAAGGAATTACTTTTTAAACATCTATAAATTGCCCCAAACTTCAAAAAATTTTACACCAAGAAATTTTCCAGCATTCAAAGTTCTCTAAAAGCTCTCAATCTCTCTTGTGTTCATCCTACTTCCACTACTAAGTTGGTGCTGATACGAATTCCAAAGTAGAGCCTTCAAAGTCTGAATCTTTCAAATACTTGGAAGATATATTTGGTGATCTAAATTCAATTTGAGCTTCAATCTTTTTATATTGATTTACTTTGAAGTATATTTGTGCTGAAAATTGTTATACTAATCAGCTCTTTGTGTGAGCAAATTCTTTGTACACAAATATTTGATTTGTATCTTGTAGATTGATGAATCCAAGGATTGTTTGGATCATTGGCTAAGCAAGGGGATACTGCTTAGAGAGGCGGGCTCTAGCCTATGTAAGGAGTGACCGAACGAGGGGATATCGTTTGGAGAAGGCGGGCTCTAGCCTTAACCAAAGATTATTGTAAAGGTATTATTCCGCCCGTTAAAGGAACAGGTTTAGTGAATCTTTTGGTGGTTTGTCAAAGGTGAGAACGTAGGCTGAGTATAAGCCGAACCTCGTAAAAATCTCCGTCTCACTCTTTCTTTCCCTTACTCTTTATTTTCAGCATATTTAAATTGCGTGGATGGTTTAATTGATAATCATATATACTACGTAATATAGAAATCAAGTAAACTTGAAGTCTAATTTTGATTTGGGTTGCGGAAACCGAAAGGGAGTACGTTGGTTATACCATACCTTACGGAAACCATATGGGAGTACGTTACTTGGTTAACAGCCCAAGGATAAATTAACTGAGAGTTTAGTTGAGTTATGAATATTGAGAAGAGTGTAGATATTATGTTGATTGGATGTTGTATTGCGCATCATATTGAAGAAGCAAAACAATCAATACGGGGCTTTATATCAGCAAGTACATATTTTATATATACAGGGCTTATATAAACAAACAAACTATTTTAAGTGCTGCAGGTAACTTGTGCTTGGCAAATCATTTGGTTGATTGTTTTCAAATTGTGGATGATTGACTTGATTACTTGAATGATTGGTTTGGTTGCTTGGTTGTTTACATAGTTGTGTTGATTGATTGAATTAAAAGAATTAAGTTCTTGAGTGATTAAAGAATTAAACAAACAAGTCAAGAATTAGCTCAAAGAAATAAAAGAAGGTTAAGGATTCTTAAAAGGAATTAAAAGAAATTTTTATAATCCAATTCACCCCCCCTCTTGAGACTACACCTTACTTTTCACCCGCATTCCACTCTTGGATGAATTTCAATGAAAATGTAGTGCAGGCTAGTGTAAAGTGAGCCCTATTGGAAGATGCACTTGTGGAGAAGAAGATGCATACCTATGGAAAGATGTACCAACAATTTCCTACCACATATGACGACTATATGACTTGTCATGCTATATGGATTAGAATGTTAGGCAACTAAGAAATAGCACATCCAAAAAGTAAAAGTTGTTGAAATGTGAATGCTAAGGTGAATAAATGGTATAACTTTAAAGGATAAATTAAGGAACGAACATATTCACAATAAGTTAGGCATAGGCCGCATAGCACCAGCAGAAGATAAGATAAGAGAGGGATGACTTAGATGGTTTGGGCATTTGAAACATACGCCAAGTAGTGCTCTAGTGAGGAGGAGTGAGTTAGTTATTGTTACTAGTAAATAGTAATAGAATGGGTAGAGGTAGACCTAAAATAAGAAAAGACTTGATAGCTCTTAAGTGAGCCAAGGAAAATACCTCGATCATGTGAATTAGAAGAAAAGGATTCATATAGTTGTCCCACTTAAAAAGACTTAAGGCTTGTTGTTGTTGTTGTTGTTATTTTACAGGATTTATGGCAATTCTAAAGGGGCAGAACATCAACTTCTTTTTTTATAGAAGACGGTAAATTAACAAATGGGATATAAGTGTAATTATATTTATATGTTAAGGAAGGTCTGTATCAATTTTTTAAATGTCAAATGAAGGCCATGTTATTTTTGCAAATCTCAAGCGAGGTTACTATATCTTGCCTTAAATTATAAAGAGTTTGTGAAGTAACTACCACATTTAAAAACCAAAGACATTAAAATGACAACCATAATTCCATCAATGATTCTTAATTGCTCAGTATAGAAATGAGACAAAAATGTTTATAGTATTTATTATTCTAGTGAAAGTATATTACACCCAAGAGTACCTGCATACTAGGATATATAGCAAGCTCCAGTTTGAAAGGCTTTGTCGGATTACGGGCACCAGATGGCAAAACAACGACCCAACTGTAAACAGGGCAATGTTAATCAATTTAGTGGAATTATATAATACATGAAAGAATAGTTTTTTTTTTTTTTAATGATAGATTTACACTTGAAAATATATGAGAGCATTGTATGAATTGCATAGGCAATATATTGCATAAAACAAACAAAGAAACAAAAAATAAAGTAAAAAATAAGTAAACAAGAAGACACCCACACTTTTCTCGTGACCAGTTGAGGGGCAAGTGCTTCCAGAAAGCCTGGCCCATGAAACTCCCGCAGCCAACCAGAGAACAAGCAGATATGATTCTAAAGGCACAAGAAGGAAATGTAGCTTCAAATATTATTCTCAATTAAACAGGGATTAAAAGGTAAAAAACAAAATTACGAGAATACATTGCATTACAAACTTTGGGAATACCTCAATTGCACGAACAACATTGGTGAACCCTTTTGCTCTAGCAACATCAAGAGGAGTTTGGCAATCATCATTCATCACTAATGTATTTGCTGAAATTTGGAAAATAAAACATGCATTAAACTATAACAGACAGTGAAAAAGAAATCATTTCTAATTTTCTATAATAGATCTTTTCAAACTCCACCACTGGTGCATATTATGTTGATATAGTTACAGTTTAACACACCTCCATGTGCAAGAAGCAGCTTAACAGTATGTTCAAGGCCTCTTTTTGCTGCATGATGTAAAGGAGTCCCTGCATGACGACCTAGTGAAGAGAAATTATTGAAGTTAGAGGAGACCAAACAAAAAAAGGAAGCATGAGAAAATAATGACTCAATAAAAGTGCATCAGGGTATCTTGTTAAAACTGGATGGCCCCATCATATCTTACAAATATTTCAAAATTCAAAGTCTGCAATGTCAAAAGGGGTCATTACATCTGATCTCTAAGCAACATTGACACATTTGAGAAAGAATGAAACTCAGAAATGACACAGCCGATGAACCATGAAAAGTGCACTGAGATTAGTACATCAGCATTACACCAAAAGAGGATTCAGTAACTATGTGTTTGGGGGAAGTCTTGGACTTGGTTTTGTATAGATTTAGATAAAATGTAATACAAAATCATATTGAGTTTTCTCCAAACCACACAAATGCAAATCCAAGGACAAAATCCATTCTCCCAAACACAGTAAAAGTGTACTTCAGGTATGCATGCACAACATCAGAACACTCATTTTGCCAAAAAAAGATGGAGCTTTAAAATAGAAAAATGAACGGCCAGAATGGAAGTAGAGATCCTAACATGTTTTATTTTGTTATTAATAGTTGAGGTCTTAGCAACCTTGCGATTTAGAAAAATTCTGGTTCTATTCTCTTCCTACCCCACAGTTCAATTTTTTTCAATCGGAAAGTGTTTGTAGATTTATGGAAGAAATCAGTAATGAGAGTATTGCAGAGGCAGACACAAGACATATACCAGGACGATAAGCATTGACATTAGCGCCAATTTCTATCAATGTTTTTGCAACATTGAGAAGTTCAGGATTCATGCAGGCTAAGATTAGGGGCGTTTTCCCTTCCCTGTCAATCCACTGCACCAAAATCATCCAAGAAGTGAGACACAAAACTTCCTTACTCAAAAATGAAGCAGCACAAGCTCAATTACCTTCTGTTTGTTGATAAGAACGCTAATTTGAGAAAAATGAAATAAAACAAAATTGAATCATATTTCTTAACTTGCTCCAACTTGCAGAACAAAAGTCTCAATTCACCACAACTTAGCGATTTAGTTCTATTAGGGTTATTTAAGCAAGGGGATTTGTTTAATTAGGTCCCAGATTATGACACATCAAACTTAAAAACTTTTTTTTCGTTTGCCACACTTTCCCGGCAACCAATCATAAAAAACTCTTTGAAAATATACAGATAGTTTCTATATAACAGCGTGAATGATGCAATCTGCAATACATAAGACACATTTGGGACGATCCCTTCTTATAAACAAGAAGACACATTTCGATAATACCTCAAGGCCGGCACCCTGTCTGCGAAGTTCTTTGATCCCTTCTGAGTTTCCATAATTCACCTGCTGGTACAACAACTCGTCCTTGGATTGTTGCTGCCCCATCGAATTCAAGCACACCCAACTCGAAAATCTATCAGAATTTTGGGCCAAGCAAAAAAAGGAAAACCGGGGTTTAAAATTTTCTCGGAAAACTCACTCCGGCAAAAAGATTGCCAATTTTGAATTTTCCAGGAAAATTCTAGGATTGGAAACGGAGCTGAACAGGAAGCCTAGATTACAACCACCTCCATCAGTCGCACATTGGAATCAGAATAAAAGATTTTACTTTTGGAGTTTCTTCTGAAAGTATTATTATATGGTAGGGTGTAAGAAATAAACAAAGTTTTCTATTATTTATTATTTAAGTTGCCATATTTAGTTTTTTATATAGGAAATCTTAGGTATTTAGTTTAATATGCGGAGAAAATTTATATTTAAAAAGGCTTATATAAGTACCTCTATATTATTTAATAGCTATTGTGAAAAAATTGTCCTTAATTATTCTAATAAATTATTTATTTTCATGAATAAATTTTGTAAATCTCAAATTCTTAAAGATTTTACATGAACTTAATATATATGGGTGAGCACTAATTTAACTCAAAGTTTATGTTATCATGTCTTGAGTCAATTTATGTATATAAGTTATTCATCCTCCACTTAATATTTCCATGTGAAACAACTCTTATAAGCACATTCAGGATTAACTGAATTAACTGACCATAATAGATCAATTTGATTAATTTGGTTTTGATACACCCAAAATATATTAGCCATTAAAAGGGGGTTAACGCCCGACCCTCACCCCTTAAGTCAAACCTTCTAGCGAGAGTAATCAATTCCGAACTAATAAAGAGGAGAAAAGATTCACGTCGGCGACTTAAAACAGTCGGAGTGATGCATGCAAACACTTTATGACCCAAGAGCGATTCACACCCTCGCGCCATAAAGACGAATAAACCCAAGGGTCAACTCCAACCCCTATAAGAAGGGACACAGGGAAAAGACTAAGGTAAGTCATTTGACACACATTCTTACTGTTACATTTAGTCTCTCTCGAGCATTTTCCTTACTTAGGCATCGAAGTAATCTCCCGGAATACACCCCAGGTCCTCCAAGCCTTTTTGCTTTCATCATTTTCAAGTCATCGAAGATTTGGGAGTAGTCTCATTGGTCATCACCGACTTTATCCCGCAACAGGTTTGGTTAATTCAATACAAAAACTATGAAATTTCAATAATTCAAGTTTAGTTTAGTTGAGGATTTGGTAATTTTGGTTACCAAATTAATTGATTTATGATGTGAAATATGAATAATATAAAATTTTAAAAATATAGTATATGGTATATACTATAATAATTATATCATCCACAGCCTTCACTTGTTATAGAATTGAAAAGCGTAAAGCGAACCCTAAGTAAAATCTCTTCCTAAGTACAAAATTTTGAAAACTAAGGGTCTATTTTGATATTAATAATTATTTTCTATTTCTAGTTATGTACAATGAAAAAATATATTATAAAAATGCATTTTTTTATATTTTTTATTTTTTATTTTTGTTACAAGTTTTTCAATTTTTTGTCAATAAAATTAAAAATTGGATTTTATGATTTTCAACTATTTTGGAAACCTATTGTCAAATATTTTAATATCCAAAAAATATTTTTTAAAAATTAAACTATTCATTTTATATAATTTTAAATTAAAATCAAAATTAAATGATCATATGAATTTAAATATAATTAAAATAAAAATATACATAAAATTCAAAAAATAATAAAAAATAACTACAAAATATTTTTTGCTATTTTCAATTGTCTTGTCCAATAAATTTTTGATTATAAGTAAAATTTAAAAGTAAAACAAATAAGTAAAAGAATTATAATAAATTTTATTTTTATTATAATAATTTTTAATATGTATTATTTGTAATTTTATTATTTAATGATATATTTATTATATTATTTTATTTAAATATAAAAATGAGTATTTTTTTAATTAAATTTTTAATTTGTATTAGTTTTATAAATATTAAACAAAACAAGTTGCTGATTTTTATTTCCAATTTTTTATTTTTATTTTTCTAATTTTTGACCGTAATAACAAATAATCCTTATATGGAATAATGTGACCATTGTGGGACCATAAAATGGCTAAAGTGAAATTAAATAATGAAAACTTCATTTGACTTTTAGCAAATATTAAATCACATGTCATATATTTGTATTTTTTTTTAATAAAAAGTAATAATTTTATAAAATTAAAAATAAAAAAGTTTTGTGCAAAAAGTATATAAAATATTGGGCCAGGCTATTTAATATTAGATGATAAGAGTCAGCGACTTCGTTGGAACAGTATAAATGCTTAACAAAGAAGTAATGGAAAAGATCGAACGAGGAAGATTCAAAACAAACCTTTCTTCGTGCAATTATGGGACAACGCCCACCCGACTGAGTGACCACGGGCTCGCAATCAGATGTAACCGAGAGCACTGAAGCTTGGACTGGTCCAGCACCTGGCAGCCACAATCTGAATCGTGTGGAGGAGATCAGATCACGTTGATCTTTAGCGTGATTAAGACGACCGTGATGTTGACTTCGTTCGTTTGGTGGTGCTCACGCGGTCTGGTGGGGGAAGCAAGTGGGGCCCACTCCGCCCAACTCCGGCTGATACGTTTCCAAGAGCATCTGTCCGTAGGCTAGTAATCATTTTTAGAGTGTTTTTGGGTTTATCTTTCTTTAAAAAAAATATTAAATAATATCATATTTGGAAAAATAATTTCTAAAATGACTCTGACGTAATCTCACTGTTTGATCCAAAGAGATTTAAAGGGGTCAGACACTTGGGTGTTGACGCGTGTTAAGGTAAATCTCGTTAGACCAAACAGCAAAACTTGCCTGAGAAATGGAACGATCGATTGTTGTGTGATGTGTAGCAAATGTCGCTACTTGGTCCAGTAAGATTTGTCTTGACTGTCTTTAACTCCTCCTTTCTCCTTCACTTCACTTGCAAACGCACAGTGCAGAGAGAGCAGAGCTTCTGACAAGGAGGAGGACGGCAGCTGCAGATGGTCGTTGATCGTAGCAGGTGACCGTTCAAGCTCAAGTAAGCTATAAAACTCGGAGAAATGAGGTATGTTTTTCTTACCCAAAATCTTTTTTATTTTCATTAATTCTTAATATTAATTTGTCATTTGTATTGAAGATTTGTTATACTAGATTCACAATATAACATTTTGCATTTGGATTTGTTGTTTGGAAGGTGCATCCGAAACCACCATATGAGGTAAGGATTTTATTTCATTATTTGTATTTTAATCAAGTTTTTTTTAATCGATCATATTTCTAGTTTTTAATCTTTAGTTTCCACTTTTAATTTTTATTTTTTGTTTTCTTAAGTTGTTGCTTAATTTCTTTGCAATTTATCAACACAATAAAAATAGTGTCTGCCAATCCTAAATTTTAGCCATTAGATCTTCTTTGATTAATATTTTTTATTAATCAAATTGAAACTTCGGTCACTAGAAAATGAAAAATTGTCAAATTGTCGGATCTAATTTAAAATTTTAAAATACTACAAATTAATATTTTTTTTAATAATCAACATATAAATTTTAATATATTCATTATTATAACTTCAGCGTCAACGTAGAGTAATACAATTATTTTGTAAATTTAAATTATTAAAATTAAATATAATGTTATATATGATATATGTTTTTTATATATTTATAGTATATCGAATCAATTTCGTTAACTGTGGTTATTGAATTGATTGAATAGAAACCAAACTGATAACGGAAAATCTAAAACTTCTACATAAAAAAAAAAATGTTTAATTAGGTTTTCAATTTGCTTTATTCTATTTTTCAAATTTGTTCCGCCCCTAGTAAAAAATGATACATACAAAATGTAAACTAAGACGAGATAAGTTTTTACTTCAGACTTTGAAGTAGTTAAAATTTTAAAAATTTATTATTTTTATTGTGATTTAATGGAGTCATAAAATTTAACACAAACATATATATATATATTGCTGTTAATTAGAAATTAATAACAAATATACTGTGTGGGCATGATTAATCTAGAACGTCAACTTCATGATTGATGCAATATTGTGAAATACATGCTAGTAGGGGATTAGGAGTGCATGCCGATTGAATTGAATGCCACCTACATGGCAGTTTAAGTGACTTGTGAATTGCAAGCAATAGAAACTCATCAGTAATCTGGTGCATGGTTTGATTTTTTATTAAGTTTTTCCCATCCAAAATATTGAAAGTGTATAAACCATGTACCGAATGATTAACAAATGTTGCATGCTAAACTTTATTTTAAAGGATTAGTACATAATTAATGCAATCATGATTATAGTTGATTAGTTTACCATGAATGAAAAGAGTAGTTATGTCATGCGCTTACATATACAATTTTGTTTTTCGTAGGTCTTTACTATATCATGAGGGTTGATCTAAATGGCAGGAAGCTCAAGCAATATTCTGGTGACAATGTTGTTATATATGGGGGGGGGGGGGGAAATTATCACCGGAGTAGAAGGTGTTAGTTATAGTCCTCAGCCGATTCGACTAATTCGAATTGGGCAAAACAGAAGGTCATTGCCCAAGTATTCGTTGATTGGGAGACGTCCTATCAAACGTTGCCAAAGTGGATGGAAGCGATGTGCACGTACAATCCTGGGACTATAGTCAAGTGGAGGTGGACTCCTGTTCAGGGTTGCGAGAACACCGCAACATTTGTATTCATATTTTGGTCGTTTGCAGCATCTATTCAGGGTTTTCATCACTGCCCTCTCGTTATATGTGTGGACGAGACACACTTGTACTGTACGTACAAGGGCAAACTCCTAATTATGACGTGCCCATATGCAAATAGGCAAATATTTCTCCTTGCATTTGCAATTGTCCAAGAGGAAAGCCTGAACACATGGAATTGGTTTCTATGTTGTATTCGTTCCATTACTGATAGGGACGAAATTTGCCTTATATCAAATAGGCATCCAAGAATTCTCGATGCAATGCGGCGTAATCCTGATTGGCAACCACCACGTGCCCACCACCGATTCTGCCTTCGACACATGGTAAGCAACTTTAATACGAAAGTACGGAGTGTCAATCTTAAGCATATGGTTGAGCAATCGGGAAGAGAGCATCATGTAAGAAAATTTTACATGTGGGTGGAGGGATATTCAATAACGGTGGGGAACCAGTGAAGTCGTTTTTCGATCAGATCCATCCTCATATATGGACTCAGTGCCACGACGGTAGAAGAAGGTATAGGAACATGACCACTAACCTTGTGGAATGTTTTAACGTCGTCCTGAAAGGCACTCATAGCCTTCCAATAACGACCCTTATGCAACTAACATTTTATTGCATTGCACATTATTTCAATAACCAACGGGAGGCTGCTCATAACGCAATATCTAGAGGAAATGCATTCACTCCGCATATATTGCTAGCGATGAAAAGAAAGAAGTTGAAGGCGACCGAACATCGAGTCACGACGTTCAACCGCTCTAGGGGTAGTTTTAGCAACACAACCACGTAGTTGGGGCCACATAAAGGGAATAACATCCATACTTTGAGCATCTCGAGATGCGAATGCTCATGTGGGAAGTGGCAAGCATTACACTTTTCCTGCTCCCACCTTCTCGCTGCATGTGCAGAGACATGACTCGACATAAAGGTTGGCCAAGAAACTCATGTATACATAATGAGATGGATGCACGGGAAGGTAGGAAGAATATCACGTGCAGCATATGTCATCAAGAAGGACATAACCGCACAAGGTGTTTAAGAAGGACACAACCTAGGAATGCAGCTGGGCCGTCGCACTAGTTGTTATCATGCATAGGAGTTCGTCTAGATGTCATAGTATTATTATATTGACTATATTTCATCGTTACCTTTTGCAGGATCGATCCAGGGCCATCTGATGCCAGTGTCCTGACGATGGGGGATCAACACCGGTCCAGGTGAGTGTGGGCCGATTCGCACGCCGCGCCTTTATACTATCGATGGGGGCACGCAGTTAGTCCACGATCGAATAGATGTAGACGCCCACATCATTCGATGGATACGAGTTGCGGGCTTCTACGGGATTTATTAGATTGGCCATATTCAGCTAGACTGGCATCTAGTGACTGCCTTTGTGGAGCGATGGAGACCCGAGATGCACACGTTTCACCTACCGCACGAGGAGGCTACTATCACCCTCCAGGAAGTTACGATTTTGTTCAAGCTACCAATTGATGGGAGGCCCATCACTGGTCGTACTATTGGACCAGTAGAATAGGGGGTAGACAGTCAGGGAGGAGCACTACGCCGTATGTGCTAGCGATTGTTAGGGGTGGTGCCACCTAATAGCGAGATGGTTGATGCCTGCATCCGCATGCGATTTCTAGAGGGGAGATGTTTCACCATCTTCCGGCAGATGCAGATGCGCATACTGTAGCATGCCACGCACGAGCCCACTTGTTGCGTTTGATATATGGGATGCTTTTTTGCGACCTCTCAAGGAGTTATGCGCATATGATGTTCCTCCCACTCATTGTGGAGCTGACAGAGATATGTTCGCATAGTTGGGGTTTGGTGACATAGCATGGCTTTATAGGGAGATGTGTCGTGCAGCTGACCAGTCACTGTGGGAGATCTTTGGCCCACTCCGCTTACTACAGGTTTGGGCATGGGAGAAATTGACCCAATCCCACTCACATTCCGATTAGTAACTTCATTCACAATGTACGTACTAGTCATTATACCTATTAACTTACGTATTATTTTGTACAGATGGAGGGATGAGTTAAGGGCATCATCGATTGCGCAGCATACGTTGCCTTGGTACAGGTTCTTATTGGACATGCACCGAGAGCACGAGATATAGTCTGATTCAAGTGTAGCACATCGTATTCGTTTTCGATCAGACACATGATCCACCTCTTACATTTTTCTTTTATGATCGGTAAAAGTAAATATATATTGATCAAAATATTATATACAGAGTTCACTGGGCATACCCAGAAAAAAGGGAAAGATGCAAGTCCCTATCCAAGTAACTGTAGTTACTTCAAGTTACACAGTCTTCCTTGCAAGCAACAAAGGTTCTGAAACAAGCAGCATAAAACTGAAAGCAATTTAAACATTATACATATTAAATTTGTCATAAACTACTCTAAATGTGTACCTTTGAATCATTTCAAGTAGTTCTGAGCGAGAAATCCTTTTCCCTTTAAACTTGCATCTATTACAGGTGTGTCATATGAAGTAAACCGTGGCAGCCAAGCAAACCTTCTTCCCAACTGCCTGTATCCCAGTACCTTTGGTGTAAGAACCCGAACCGTGAGATGTGAGTTTATTATGTAAAAGAGGGGTAAAAATGGAATTCTGCAGAATTTGTCGTTGAGGCCATAATTCGTTGGCGAAGGTAGAAGGCTTCTCATTGATGAAATTTAGAGGTTCATCAACAAGGAGAAGCTGAGAGGTGGAATTTGGAAATATCAGGATTCGTCGACGAAATCTCTTTCTCATCGACGAAATCCCTGAAGACTTCATCGACGAGGAACACCAATTCGTGGACGAAATTCCCCGGGTCAAAGTTCTTTAAAAGGATATTTTTAGTTGCTTTGGGCCTAAGTTTCCCTAAATACTCTCTCTCTCTCTCTAAGATTCAAAGCTCTCTCTCTCTCTCCTCGATTGCCTCATCGTTTGTCGCCAAAATCGTAAATCCAAAGTTACTACGAGGATCAGTGAAGGATTCTCTACGTTTCTAGCGGATCGGAATTGAGTTTTGGAGGATTTCGAGTTTCAAGCTAAAATCAAGGTAAGGCTTGGTTTTCATTTCTAATTTGGTATATGTGTAGTGGTACGGATTGTAAGCATGTACTTTACTATGGTTTGTAGGTTTTGGAGTCTCTGTTCGTAGTTTTGGGGAGCGTAGAGTTTGTAGTTAGATTTTGGGTTAAGGTAAAGGGATTCTATTTATATCAGTCCATTTTCGAAATCAGGATCGGTAAGCCTGTAGGCTACGATTGTATGTATATTTTGGTTACTTATTTGGGGAAATCTATCGGGGTAAAAATGCGGGATTTTCGAGTTACAATTTTCGGGAAAATTGGGGATTTCGGGTATCATCTCTACTTTGTCTGGAAAATTGTTGTTCTTATTGAAACTGTATTATTGGGGTGACCGTAATTCATATTTGCATAAACTGTATACTTGAAATTGTAAACGATATGATTTGCCGTAAACCAAATAAGTGTGGTATGTATGGTTGTATGTATTTGTTTTAGGTATTTGTAAAACAGCTATGTGGCGGTTTATTACCGTACGCTGAAATGTATAGAAACGTGAGTTCCAAAATGATTCTAAGGATTTGTAAAACAGCCATGTATCGGTTAACTACCGTGGGCGAGAGTGGTCGGCTCTATATCCAAGGTGTGAAATATCACCAGTATGTTCCGGCTGGTCACCGAAGGGTGTGTTCTACATCGTATGTAGTAATGTAATCACTGTGGGCCTGAGTCGTCGTAGCATAGTTATGCATGTGGCAATGCAATCGTGGTGAGACTAGGTGACCTTGTGTAGTTGTGGCAATGTAATCACTATGGGCCTAGGTTGTTGCTTCATAGTTGTGTGTGTAGCAATGTAATCGCTATGAGACTAGGTGACCTTGTGTAGTTGCATATGTAGAAATGTAATCACTATTGGGTCTGAGTCGTTGTATTGTAGTTGCGTATGTAACAATGTAATCGATGTGAGACTAGGTGACCTTGTGTAGTTGCGTATGGAGCAATGTAATCACTATTAGGCCTTGTTCGTCACAACGTAGTTGCCTTTGTAGCAATGTAATCGCTGTGAGACAAGGTGACCTTGTGTAGTTGCAAACTAGTGTGACGACACTGGCTGTATGTATGTATGTATGTATGTTTTGGGTATCATATGTACTGGAATGGTTTTGAGAAAATACTGGAGCTGTATGTATATGTATGAAACTGTATGGATATGTTTCGAACTGTATCGTATTTTAATAGTGTTTGAAGTATGTAAAATGATACTGGTATGCCACACACTGATATAACCTGTTTTCTCCCTTACTGAGAGGTGTCTCACCCCGAATATATACAAATGTTTTTTCAGGTCCTTTGAGTAGCCGAAACTAGCATCCTAGCGACCGGAAGCGAGGGACGTCGTTTAGCTACTGCTAGTTCCTGTTAGGTACGAGTTTTGGTATCCAGGTTGTCGGGATGGTTTTTGTAGACACCTGGGGTATGGTTGTATTATGGGTATGTATATCCTAGTTTGTATAGACTCTAGTATGATACCGATTATGTATAAAAGACCGTATTCCACTGCGTATTTTGGATAAGTATGGATGATTCTGTGTATGTATGTGGGCATTCGTTCACCCCACGGGGTTGGACCCTCCTTTGTATCATGTCATGTATGTTTTAAATTGATACAGAGTAAGGTTAGGTTACTTTATTCACACCTGGGACCCACCTGCGGATTCGAGGCGTGACAGCTTGGTATCAGAGCTAACCAGGTTGTTAGGTCTTGTAGACTTGGTTAGGAGTATTGTTGTGTACATACCAGAGTATAGGATGTAAGAAATGGGTAGTGTTGGTCGAAGGTTGTTCTATTGCTAGATCAGGGTGTGTCAGTGGTATTCCGTGTTTTTCTTAGAATGACGATTCCAGTAAAGGCAGGGCAAACCATTGATGGATTCGTGTCGGTGTGACAGGACAGGCTTAGACCTATGAGAGTAATAGTTGACATGATTAGGTCTATGATTGTGTTAACTGCGTACGATATTGGAATTCTAACCGATTCCTATTCTGTTTTCAGAATGGAGCCCAAGGATAATAACTTGGAGAGTGGCTCCGAGGAGACAGCAAGCGATGAGTCTCCTTCTGTATCTCGTGGTTTGGCGAGACAGGTGATCCGTGAGATTGGGTGGAGTGTTAAGAGATGTGAGAGCTCTCCTATTGATGCGGGGTGTAACATTGAGAGGTTCACACGCATGCACCCTCCGACATTTACGGGAGGACCTAATCCGATAGTGGTGGAGGACTGGATTGAGAAGACCGAGAGGATTTTCGGAGTCCTCCACTACACTAAGAAGCAGAAGGTCTTGTACGCTACCTTCCAATTGACTGGGGAGGTAGGGCGATGGTGGACGGTTGTGAGCCTGCTAGAGAGGTAGAGAGCTGATTCATCTGGTATGACGTGAGGCCGTTTCAAGGAAGTATTTTTTGTGAGATACTTTTCGGTCTCCACTCGGGATATGAAGGCCGATGAGTTTTTGGGCCTGATACAAGGTACTTTGACGGTGTAGAAGTATGCTGCCAGATTTATAGAGTTATCTCGATTTATGGTTCCGAATAAGCACGAGAAGGCTCGAAGGTTCGAGAGGGGTCTGAGGAAAGACATCCGCCGTCTTGTGGGGATGCTGTAGATCCGTGAGTTCTCTGTCCTGGTGGATAAAGCCACCATAGTTGAGATCGACCTTCGGGGAGATGAGGTAGTGCAGGTTTAGGGGATGAGGCCAGTACCTTCTGGTCCTCAGAGTGGTCCTCGGCAGAGTCAGTGGAAGAAGAAGAAGAATTACAGCTCTAGTTATTGGCAGAACATCGAGTGACCGAGTTCTCAGGGGGATCCATCCTCCGCACCGTGCGTCAAGTGCTGTGAATGGCACGATGGAAAATGTCCACCATTTTGGGGTGTCTGCTACAACTATGGCAAGTCAGGCCACATAGCGAAGAGCTGTCAAGAGCCGAGGAGGATTATGTTTGCACAAAGTCAGAATAGTGGAAGTAACTAGGTACCTTGGGTAAATTACCAGGCAACCACGGCTCCGGCGAGAGTATATTCACTTACTCTAGTAGATGTGGAAAACACTGGAAACGTGGTGACATATACCATGTTATTGCTTTCGAATAGAGCTATTGTTTTATTTGATTCGGGGGCAACCCATTCCTTCATATCTGCTAGTTTTGTGAAGTTGTGTGAGGTGGAAACCTATGTGATGAATGAGATGTTGTCTGTGACTACGCCAACTGGGAGTGTAACAATTTGTAGTAAGGTGTTAAGAAACTGCCCAGTTGTGATTCAAGAGAGACTGCTACCGGCAAAATCTTGTAGCATATGACATGTCGAGTTTCGACGTTATACTGGGAATGGATTGGTTGTTCTCTAGTTATGCGGTGATTGATTGTCGGAAGAAGGTAGTAGTGTTCAGACCTCCTGGGAAGCAGGAGTATGAATTCGTGGGATCGTGTGTGCGTTTGATGCCACATATTTTATCGGCATTACAGGTGAGGAGGTTACTCTTGGATGGTTGTTAGGGGTACCTAGCTTACATGAAGGAACCGCCACGGGATGAGTTGAAACTCAAGGATATTCGGGTGGTCAACGAGTTTTCGGATGTGTTTCTAGAAGATTTACCCGGTCTACCTCCAGATCATGAGGTGGAGTTCGCTATAGAGTTGCTACCTGGTAAGGCACCAATCTCTAAAGGTCCGTACCGGATGGCTCCAACAAAACTTCGGGAGTTGAAGAAGCAGTTGTAGGAATTACTGGACAGGGGATTCATTCGACCTATTGTTTCGGATTTGGGAGCTCCAATATTGTTTGTGAAGAAGAAGGACGCGTCGATGCGGATGTGCATTGATTATCGTGAGATCAACAAAGTGACTGTGAAGAACCGTTACCCTTTGCCTCGTATAGATGATCTTTTTTACCAGTTGGAGGGAACACAGGTCTTTTCAAAGATCGATTTGTGGTCAGGATATCATCAGGTAAGGGTTAGAGCGGGGGATGTAGCGAAGACTGCTTTCCGAACCAGATATGGCCATTACGAATTCTTGGTCATGCCTTTTGGGTTAACAAATGCTTTGGCGGTGTTCATGGATTTGATGAACAGGATTTTCCATGAGTACCTAGATCGATTTGTAGTGGTATTCATTGACGACATTCTGGTATACTCGAGAAGTACGGAAGAGCATGTGGAACATTTGAGGTTAGTGTTACAAATTCTACGGAAGAAGAAGCTATATGCTAAGATGAAGAAGTGTGAGTTCTGGTTGAATCAAGTCGCATTCTTACCATGTGGTGTCTGAGGGCGGTGTCTCAATTGATCCTAGCAAGATCGAAGTTGTAGTCGACTGGGCTAGACCGAAGAGTGTGCAGAAGGTTCAGAGTTTTCTAGGACTGGCAGGTTATTATCGTCGGTTCGTGAAGGGTTTCTCTAAATTGTCTGGATCTCAGACACGATTGACTAAGAAGGGAGTAAAGTTTGACTGGACTAGTGATTGCGAGCAGTGCTTTCTTGAGTTGAAGCACTGGCTGGTTACTGCTCTAGTATTGACCATTCCTTCGAGGAATGGGGTTTTCATGATTTATAGCGACACGTCTCTGAAAGGTTTGGGATGTGTGCTTATGCAATAGGGTAAGGTGGTAGCTTATGCTTCTCGATAACTTAAGGAGTACGAGAAGAATTACCCTACGCATGACCTAGAGTTAGCTGTTGTTGTTTATGCCTTGAAGATTTGGCGACACTACCTGTACGGTGTTCAGTGTGAGATTTTCACTGACCACAAAAACCTCAGGTACTTTTTCACACAGAAGGAACTGAATATGAGGCAAAGGCGGTGGCTAGAGTTGATTAAGGACTACGATTGCATGATCAATTATCACCCCCGAAAGGCTAATATGGTAGCAGATGCGTTGAGTTGGAAGTCAGAACATGCAGCAGTGACTGCAGTTGTAGCTCAGCATCATGTCAGGTGAGATCTGGAAAGCCTTGGCGTAGAGTTGGTGTCTAGTGATCATCAGACTTTCATTACTAGCTTGGTAATCCAACCAACTTTGTTTAAGCATATTAAAGTCGTGCAGGCTAATGATGCAGAATTAGCGGAGATTGTGGGAAAAGTGCAGCAGGGTTTGGCTGCGGATTTTAACATCTCTGACAGGTGTGTTTAGATTTGGGACCAGGTTGTGTGTTCCAAGCGACGATGAGATCAGAAGGACAATTATGGAGGAAGGGCATCGTTCTTTGTATACGGTACATCCGAGTAGTACAAAGATGTATCGGGATTTGCACGAGTCTTTCTGGTGGAGTGGTATAATGAGGGATATTGCTCGGTTTGTGGAGCAGTTTATGATGTGTTAGCAGGTGAAAGCTGAACATCAGAGACCGACAGGGCCGTTGCAACCCTTGCCTATTTCAGAGTGGAAATGGGAGCACATTTCCATGGACTTTGTTATCGGATTACCGACAGCGCTTCACGGGCAAAATGCTATTTGGGTAATTATGGACAGGTTGACAAAATCTACTCACTTTGTACCTATGAAGGTTAGCTACCCTTTGAGTAGATTGGCAGACCTATATGTGCATGAGATAGTGAGAATGCACAGAGTTCCGGTGTCCATTGTTTCAGATCGAGATCCGAGGTTTACTTCTCGATTTTGGAAGAGTTTGCAGGAAGCATTGGGGACGAAGCTTACTTTCAGTACAACGTTCCACCCCCAGATTGATGGACAGTCGGAGAGGATGATACAAATCTTGGAGGATATGTTACAGGCTTGTGTATTAGACTTCGGTGGTAGTTGGATTCAGTTTCTGCCACTAGTGGAGTTTGCCTATAACAATAGCTTCCAGGCTAGTATAGGGATGACACCGTTCGAGGCTTTGTATGGTCGGAGGTGTCGATCTCCTTTGTATTGGGATGAGGTTGGTGAACGTTAGGTTTTAGGACCTGAACTTATACAGCAGGCATTTGAGAAGGTAGGTTTGATCCGGGAGAGGATTAGATCGGCTCAGAGTCGGTAGAAGAGTTATGCGGATGTTCGCCGCCGTGAGTTGGAATTCGAGGTAGGGGATAAAGTATTCCTTAGAATCGCTCCGATGAAGGGAGTGATGAGATTCGGAAGGAAGGGCAAGTTGAGCCCAAGGTATATCGGACCATTCGAGGTACTTGAGTGAGTGGGTCAGGTAGCCTACAGAGTTGCACTACCCCCAGCACTCTCGAGGGTCCACGATGTGTTTCACGTATCCATGCTGAGAAGGTACGTGTTGGATCTATCTCATGTTATTAGTTACGATGAGTTGGAAATTGGGGATACTTTAGTGTATGAGGAGATACCTGTTCAGGTTTTGGACCGTAAAATTCAGAAGCTTCGTACCAAAGAGATACCGTTAGTAAAGGTATTATGGAAGAACCACGAGGTTGAGGAAGCTTCTTGGGAACTGGAAACGAAAATACGCCGGAAGTATTTGTAGTTGTTTTGAGTAGTATTTGGATAATAGGGTGGTATGAGTACGTATGTATGTATGTAACACTCTGTGATCGTATTGTATTTGGTGGTTAGTCTTTGGGAGAGTCTTATTGTATTGTAAGCTCCCGAGGTCACGTATGTATGTAACCATGGTATTCCTCCACTATAAGTGAGGGAATGTATGTATGTATCGTAATAGGGCTACATATAAATGGCCATCGTATTCTCTAGAGCATGTATGTATGTATCGTAACAAGGCTGCATATAAATGGCCGCCGTATTCTCTAGAGTATGTATGTATGTATCGTAACGGAGCTGTGTATAAATGACCGCCGTATTCTCTAGAGTAGGTATATATGTATCGTGACAGTTTTATTTTGCTTCAGAGTGAGTATGTATGTAGTAGTATGAATGTGTTTGTAATAAGAGATTGTAAATTTCGAGGACAAAATTTTTGTAAGGAGAAGAGATTGTAAGAACCCGAACCGTGAGATGTGGGTTTATTATGTAAAAGAGGGGTAAAAATGGAATTCTACAGAATTCGTCAATGAGGCCATAATTCGTCGACGAAGGTAGAAGGCTTCTCGTTGACGAAATTCAGAGGTTCATCGATGAGGAAAAGCCGAGAGGCAGAAGTTGGAAATATCAGGATTCGTTGACAAAATCTCTTTCTCGTTGACGAAATCCCTGAAGACTTCGTCGACAAGGAACACCAATTCGTCGATGAAATTCCCTAGGTCAAAGGTCTTTAAAAGGATATTTTTAGTTGCTTTGGGGCTAGTTTCCCTAAATAGTCTCTCTTTCTCTTTAAGATTCGAAGCTCTCTCTCTCTCTCCTCGATTGCCTCACCGTTTGTTGCCGGAATCACAAATCCAAAGTTACTACGAGGATCAGCGAAGGATTCTCTACGTTTCTAGTGGATCGGAATCTCATTTTAGAGGATTTTGAGTTTCGGGCTAAAATCGAGGTAAGGTTCGATTTTCATTTCTGATTCGGTATATGTGTAGTGGTACGAATTTTAAGCATGTACAGTACTGTGGTTTGTAGGTTTTGGAGTCTCGGTTCGTAGTTTTGGGGACCGTAGAGTTTCTAGTTGGATTTCGGGTTAAGGTAAGGGGATTCTATTTATATCAGTCCATTTTTGAAATCAGGATCGGTAAGCCTATAGGCTACGATTGTATGTATGTTTTAGTTACTTATTTGGGGAAATCTATCGGGTAAAAATGCAGGATTTTCGGGTTACAGTTTTTGGGAAAATTGGGGATTTCGGGTATCATCTATACTTTGTCTGGAAAATTGTTGTTCTTGTTGAAACTGAATTATTGGGGTGACCGTAATCCATATTTGCATAAACTGTATACTTGAAATTGTAAACGATATGATTTGTCGTAAACCAAATAAGTGTGGTATGTATGGTTGTATGTATTTGTTTTATGTATTTGTAAAACAGCTATGTGGCGGCTTATTACCGCACGCTGAAATGTATAGGAACGTGAGTTCCAAAATGATTCCAGGGATTTGTAAAACAGCCATGTATCGGTTAACTACCGTGGGTGAGAGTGGCCGACTCTATATCCGGGGTGTGAAATATCACCAGTATGTTCCGGATGGTCACCGAAGGGTGTGTTCTACACCGTATGTAGCAATGTAATCACTGTGGGCCTGAGTCATCGCAGCGTAGTTGTGCATGTGGCAATGTAATTGTGGTGAGACTGGGTGATCTTGTGTAGATGCATATGTGGCAATGTAATCACTGTGGGCCTAGGTCGTCACTTCGTAGTTGCGTGTGTAGCAATGTAATCGCTATGAGACTAGGTGACCTTGTGTAGTTGCGTATGTAGCAATGTAATCACTATAGGGCCTGAGTCGTCGTATTGTAGTTGCGTATGTAGCAATGTAATTGATGTGAGACTAGGTGACCTTGTGTAGTTGCGTATGGAGCAATGTAATCACTATTGGGCCTTGTTCATCGCAACGTAGTTGCGTTTGTAGCAATGTAATTGCTGTGAGACGAGATGACCTTGTGTAGTTGTGAACTAGTGTGTCGACACTAACCGTATGTATGTATGTATGTATATATGTTTTGGGTATCGTATGTACTGTAATGGTTTTGAGAAAATACTGGAACTGTATGTATATGTATGAAACTGTATGGATATGTTTCGAACTGTATCGTATTTTAATAGTGTTATGAAGTACATAAAATGACACCGGTATGCCACACACTAATAGAACTTGTTTTCTCCCTTACTGAGAGGTGTCTCACCCCGAATATATACAAATGTTTTTTCATGTCCTTTGGGTAGCCGAAACTAGCATCCTAGCGTCCAGAAGCGAGGGGCGTCGTTTAGCTACTGCTAGTGCCTGTTAGGTACGAGTTTTGGGTCTAGGTTGTCGGGATGGTTTTTGTAGACACCTAGGGTATGGTTGCATTATGGGTATGTATATCCTAGTTTGTATAGAATCTGGTATGATACTTGTTATGTATAAAAGACCGTTTTCCACTGCGTATTTTGAATGAGTATAGATGATTCTGTGTATGTATGTGGGCATCTGTTCACCCCACGGGGTTGGACCCTCCTTTGTATCGTGTCATGTATGTTTTAAATTGATACAAAGACAGGTTAAGTTACTTTATTCACACCTGGGACCCACCTATGGGTTTGGGGCGTGACATTTGGCCTCCTTATGAAGCCACTTTAGGGTAGCTTTTAGAGTATACATAGTTCTTGTAATACCCAGCCATTCTCTAATTTGATCCCACACTTCCTTTGTGAATTTACATTTGAAGAACAAGTGTTCATTAGTTTCAATTTCTGAATTGCAAAGCACACATTGTAGGTTCACTCCTTCTACTAGGATTCTATCATTTGTCATTAACTTTCCCTTTATTCCCATCCAAAGAGTAAATGCATGTTTGGGAATACTTCCACATTTCCATACCTTCTTGAACCAGTGTACCGAGCTTCCTTTATTTTTCCAGTAGTTATAAGCCTGCTTTATAGACAGTTGACCCTCTACCACCCATGTATTTAGAAATTTCTCAGCTTCCCCATGGTTTCTATAGCTCTGTATGATATGATTCTTCAACTCCATCATTTTTTTTTAAGAGAGGAGAGTCTTCGTGCTTAGGGGCTGCGCCCCCCCCCCCTAATAGATTTCCATCCCTTATGTATACCTGATGTATCCATTTAGACCATAGTGAATCTTTTTTTCTTTGAATATTCCATGAGGCTCAAGTAAGTAAGGCTTTGTTCCATGCATTTAGATAAAAGATTCCCAGTTCTCCTTCATGTTTAGGAAGACATAATTCCTTCCAAGCAATTGGGGGCTTTTTCTTCCCTCCCCAAAGAAAAGATCTGCATAACTTCACTACGTGGTCAATAACAGATTTAGGAAAAGGAAAGATAGCCAAACGGAAGCACTCTACCCCTTGGATAACAGATTTTATAAGTTCCAATTTTCTTGCATATAAGATTGTGTGATTCGGCCAGTCACTGAGGAGTTCAGAAATCCTATTGATTAGAGGGGCATAATGCATTTTATTAAGTCTGGAGCAGCCAGTGGAATTCCCAAATACTTGAAAAGAAAGTTCCCCTCCTAAAATTCTATTAGACATCTAATCTGTTCCAACTCTATTGCTTTGATTCCAGCACGCAGAAAGTTTGACTTCAGGTTATTAGCTGTTAAACCTGAGCATTTCGAACGTTTTCCAAGGCAATCCAGTAGCTACTTAACTGAATTTGAGTCACCCTAAGAGAATAATATTATATCATCAACGAAAGCAAGGTGTGTCAGCTTTAGCATTTCACATCTAGGGTGGACTAAGGAGTCTAGAAAGATACTTCATTCCCATCACAAATAGTAAAGGGGAAATAGGGTCTCCTTGCCTTAAGCCTTTCCTCCCCTCAAAGAAACCATGGTAGCCTCCATTAACAGATAAGGAAAAAGTAGGGGTGGACACATTGCATTACCCACTTTATCATAGTCCAGGGAAATTTTAGTTGCTCCATCATCTCTTTTATGAATTTCCATGACCTAGAATCATATGCTTTCTTGAGATCAATCTTTAAAAAGCATCTAGGTGAAACTTTTTTTCTTGCATATTTCCTTACTATTTCCTGTACTAAGTAGATATTCTCAATCATACTCCTTTGCTTGACAAAAGCTGACTGTGCATGGCTTACAATATCCTTAAGGCATGGCTTAATTCTTCCTGCAATCACCTTAGCTATTACTTTATACATCAAATTGCAGCATGATATAGGTCTAAAATCTTGGACAATGTCAGCATGTTTTGATTTTGGGATCAGGGCTATAACTGTATGATTTATCTGTTTTAACAATTTACCAGATTCAAGAACTCTTTAATAGCCAAAGAGAACTCATTCCTAATAATATCCTAAGCCTTCTTGAAGAAACAAGCAGAGAAGCTATTGGGACCCGGGGATTTGAGGTCACCAATACTGAACACTGCATCTTTTATCTCTTGGTCAGTCACTGGAAGTGTCATTTGAATTGCTTGGCTACCATTGATAACTTTCCCCCTAGCAACCACCCTCAGGTCAATAGAATTAGAGTTTACTTCCTTACCTAGTAGCAACTTTAGGAATTCCTCCACTACCTGTTTTTGAGAAGTTGTTTGGCTCCCATCACTCCTTCTTACAGCTGCAATATGGTTTCTTCTCACATTTCTCCTCATTAGGGCACGGAAGAAGGATGTGCGCCTATCACAGTCCTTTAAATATTTGGCCTTAGCAATTTGAGCCATGAAAAGCCTGTTAGCCTCTGCTGTTCTGTTAGCTTCTCTTTTTTTCACTGCCAGTTTACTCTAGAGTTCCTCATTACCTGGTGCATCGTGTAGTAGTTGCTGTAAATCCATTACTTCCTCCCTGTCAGTCTCAGCTCTCATAGATATGGGGGAGAAGTGTAAATAATTTAGGTCTTTTAGGGGGGATTTCAGAGCCTGTAATTTTTTAACAACCCTGAATTGCATGTACCCTTGGAATCTAAGCTCCCAGCATCTCTTTACCACCTCTTGAAATTCATTGTGGTTCACCCACATATTGAAGAATTTAAATGGCCTTGTACCTATGTTTTCTTCCTCAAAAAGTGTCACATTACATAAAGAGTGGTCAGACAGTAAACCACGAAACTGAAATTCAACATGAGCAGTATATTCAAATAAGACCCAGTTAGGATTTGCCACTGCTCTGTCTAGTTTACACCAAACAGTTCCATTCGACCATGTAAGAAAAATTCCACAAGAGTTCAAATCCCTGAGTCTAGATTCATTAAAACATTCGTTTATATCCTTTACCTCATAAGTTGTGACAGGCACACCATTTTGTTTCTCCTCTGGTGAAAGGACACAATTGAAGTCCCCCAACACCAACCAAGGATCTGAGGTTTGGCTAAAATTAGTGAGATCCTACCATAATGTTCTTCTTGCTACAAATGAATTAAAGCCATACACAAAACTCAAGGCAAAATAGTTAGAAGTAACTAAACAAGTAACCTTGCAGTGTATTACCTAAGCTTTCATACTCACTCTATGTATCTGAGCTTTCTGTGAATTCCATAGCACAAGATTCTCCCTCCTCTATGATGTTCGAAGTTGTTGGCTTGCTTCCATGTTCTAAATTTTCCATTCATTAGTTTCTCCAGTTTTTCAGATGACAGCTTAGTCTCCATAATGCACATGACATCAATCTTATTTTTCTTCATGAGGTAAAGAACCCCATTTTGTTTTAAGGGACTATTGAAGCCCTTATGTTCCATGCAATAATCCTCATGATGCAAGTAGGGGGCCTGGCCCCTTTTTCCTTGTTGCTTGGTTTATAGCCCCCCCCCCCCCCCTTTTTCATAGCCTTCTTGCTTTTCACCTAAATAAACTCTTCACTATTGTTCTTTTGAGCTTGGTGGTTGTTCTTGGGAGGATTTGAAGACCCACCATTAGCAGGCAGTGCACAGATCACCTCCAAACCCATATTAGTGAAGGGAGGATTATTTGCTTCCAGAGGTGATACATTGCATCCACCATGAGCTTTATTTGCCACTTGATCAGGCTTTCCAAGATGAGAGAGATCGCAGTCTCCACTTTCAGTACTCTCCACATCCTTATCATCCTAACATTCCCCATCGACGATAGGATTAGGAAGTCCTTCTTCACCAAGAATATCCACTTTAGAATTGAGATAGTGTTCGACTGTATTGTTGTCACCTCCCAACCCAACAGCATAATCACCCAAGAAACCAGCCTCAGGAGCAGACTAAAATCTGTTTCCAAAATCAACATCAGGATAGAGAATTCCCTCACAACTTTCCATATCTCTATTTGTCACCATAATTTTTCCACCCAAAGAATCATTTCCAAATCCTTCTGCTTTTCTCACACAGGATGAGGAAGGGGAGAGACCATGTTTATCAGTTCTACTCTACTTTTCATTTCTAACTTCCTGTAATCCAGCATCCAATTTCATATTGCCCTTCCCCTCAATGGTATTGCTGATACTAGCTTGAGAAGCCAAGGAAATCTGCTCCATAACTAGATTCACATCCATATGTATTCCCTCATTCACCTTCTTATCCTCCACAATTTTCATTTGGTTTTCATTCCCAACAATATTATTCTTAACTACATAAACTTTTTTAACATTTGCATTTTCCTTTCCTTCTTTTTCTTTCTTGCTACTGCAAAAATTTACTGAGTGACCCACCATTATGCAGAAGGAACAATACATAGGGAGGTTTTCATAGAACACTTCTTGGTCATCTCCTTATTCTTAAGTAACCACACTTTAACACAATGTTTAATATCCTTTGCTACCTCAACCTCCACTAGGACTCTAGCAAAGGAAATCCTAGCACATTGAGCAGTGAGCTTATCCGCACACAGAGGTCTTCCAAGTTCAAGGCAGATTCTCTCTAAGGCTGTTGGAGTCCACATATCAATAGGTAGGTTCTTAAGTTGCACCCAAATAGGAAGAATTGTTTTGTGTTCAAGATCAAATAGGAATCTTTTACGCATTTTTTTTAGTAGCAAATTTCTTCCATATACTGCATATGGTCCCTTCTGCAGGATACATTCTAGGTCCTCCTCCTTTCCAAATTTAAAGACAATCAACTTAATTAGGGAGATATGCTAACACCCCCCCTCAAACTCAAGGTGGTATCGAAGATGCCAAGTGGAGTTTGCAAACTAAAGCACGATGGTGACCAGGTGGATGAGCCTTCGTGAAGATATTAACCAACTGATCTGCCGAAGGAACTGACAAGAGGTGAAGTGTCCCCTCCTGAAGATGATGATGCACAAAATGATAATCAGTCTTGATGTGTTTGGTGCATTCATGAAAGACATCATTATGAGTGATCTGGACAGCACTATGATTGCCACAATAAAGCACAGTGCTCGAGGGCTGAGGAACACCTATATCTTGGAGAAGCCAATGAAGCCAAAGAAGCTCATAAGTAGTATCAGTAAGGGCCCGATACTCAGCCTCAATGCTAGAGCGAGCAACAACAGTCAGCTTTTTGCTCCGCTAAGAGATAAAAGAGTAACCAAGTAGAAAAAGGAAACTAGTGGTAGATCGGTGATCAATAGGGTCCCTTGCCCAATCAGCATCAGAATAAACTTGTAACATCAAGGATGAGTGAGAGGAAAAATGAAGCCCATGAAATAATGTTCCCTTCACATAGCGTAAGATGCGAAGAACAACTGCATAGTGAATGGAAAGAGGAGCCAACATAAACTAGCTAACAAGGTGCACTGCATAGGTAATGTCTGGTCTAGTGACAGTGAGATAAATCAAGCTCCTAACTAGCTGTCAATAACGAGTGGCATTGGGAAAGAGCTCCCCATCAATGGGATGAAGTTTGATGTTGGGCTTTAGTGGACTTTCAGCTATCTTACAATCAGTGAGACCAGCACGTGTGAGAAGATCAAAAGCATACTTGGCTTGAGTCAAAGAGTAGCCATCAGAGATAAGGGATACCTCTAAGCTGAGGAAGTAGCTAAGAGAACCGAGGTATTTCATCTCAAACTACTGACACAGAAACTACTTAAGCTCATGAATACCAAAAGTACCATCACCAGTAATGATCATATCATCAACATAAAGTAGTAGAATAGTGATGTCAGTATTAGTGTGACGAGTAAAAAGAGCTAAATCATAGGGACTAGAAGCAAACCCAAGTTATGCAACAATGGGGCTAAACTTGGCAAACCAAGCATGGGGAGCTTGCTTAAGCCCATATAATGCACGTCGGAGACGACAAACCTTACTAGGAGGATGGGGATACCCTGGAGGAGGCTGCATATATACCTCCTCAGCCAAATCACCATGTAAGAAGGCATTCTTGCATTCATCTGAAATAAAGGCCATCGTCGGGCAGAGGCAACAACCAAAAGGGAGCGAACGGAGGTAATACAAGAAATAGGGACAAATGTCTCCTCATAATCAATGTCATACTCCTGAGTAAAGCCATTTTCCACTAAACGATCTTTATGTCATAATTCAGAATCGTCGGAGTTCATTTTCCTTTTATACACCCATTTGTTCCCAACTACAATCTTTCTAGGAGGTAGGTCAACTAGGTCCCAAGTATGAGTTTTGTTAAGTGCGTCAAGTTCTTCAGACATAACTTGCTGCCAAACAGGAACAGAACAAGCTTCACAATAATTGCGAGGCTTGTGAAGGGACTCAAGAGTAGAAAAATAGTGGTAATCACTAAGATATGTAGGAGGTGCTCTTACCCTACTAGAACGATGGACATCAAAATCAGAGGACTCAGGAAGAATGGATGCGATGGCATGATCATTAGACAGTCCAAGTTCATGAGAGGCAGACATGGAGTGATCACCTGATGAGCTGTTATGACCTACATTAGAGGAAAAATTTGGAGAGGGATCTATGGCAAGGTTAGTGAAAATGGGAGAGTATGAGGGACACTTGGATGAAAGTAAAGAGATACTAGTGAACATTTTGTGTTCCCAAAACTAAACATGTCGAGAGACTCGAAGACACTTGGCTATGGGGTCATAGCACCGATAACCCTTGTGTTCAATGCCATAACTAAGAAAGTAATAGAGACGAAAGCAAGGTTCAAGTTTTGTATGTTAATGAGGTGGGAGTAAAACAAAGCAAACATAACCAAATACTTTGAGAAGAGAATAATCAGGTACCTTTCCAGAAAGGACCTCATATGGAGATTTATTAGAAAGAGTAAGGGTTGGAACCCGATTAATAGTGTAAACAGCAGTAAGAGCGGCTTTTCCCTAAAAGGATTCTGGGAGGGATGCCGAGAAAAGTTGAGAGCAAACAGTGTCAAGAATATGATGATGCATACGTTCTGCACAACCATTCTGTTGGGAGGTGGATGGACAAGATCGATGGGACAAGGTGCCTGCCTCTTTAATTTCTTCAATAAAAGGGGTAGAAGTATACTCCAGGGCATTATTGAACCGAAAACTTTAATGCTGCGATCAAATTGAGTTTTTATCATTTACTTAAAATCGTGAAAAGCAATAAGTAACACAGTGTGATCATTCAAAAGATAAATCCATGTATACCGAGAGTAATCATCGATAAAAATAACAAAGAAATGAGACCCACCCTTAGTAGAAATAGGAGCAGGTCCCCAAATATAAGAATGAATCAAATCAAAAGGTGTAGAAGATAAAGAATTACTTTCATTAAAAGGTAAAACATTCTGTTTCCCAAGTTGACAAGACATACAATCAAAAGGTTCAAATTTAACATTTCCTAAGCAACCACTAGAAGTTAAAGGCTGAACACGAGACCAAGAGGTATGATCAATACGAGAGTGCCAAACACTAGAAGACACAATAGCAGTAAGAGACGAAGGAGAACAAGAACTAGGAAAATGCAGAGATGTGAGCTCGAAAAGGTGACCAACTTTACGCCTGATCCCAACTAGCTGGCCATCTTTGGATCCTGCACATCACAACCTTTGTGAGAAAAGGTTAAGATAAAACCACTTTCAACAAGTTGACCAACAGAAAGGAGATTTAGAGACAAGTTAGGGCAACATATGTGCCAGGCACAGAAAGAGTAGGAGTAGAAACATGACCAAGATGACTAATAGACATATGTGAACCATTAGTAGTATAAATTAAGGGAATAGGATTTAAAGACTTCCTATGGGTCATTCAAGAGGAATCAGAGGTCATATGATTGCAACAGGCAGAGTCAATAAACCAAGATGTAGAGTTACCTGTAGAGACTGATAAGGTAGTAGAAGTACGTGATAGAACCTGGGTGATAATTGCCTCAAGGTTAGCTGTAGAAAAAGACGACAAAGAAGGTGCAGAAGATGAATCTGAAGTCAAGAAGTTGGTGGAGACAACAGTAATAGGCTTGGAAGGGTAAGATGCCTTAGCCTTAAGAGCATCCCTAGCATCCTTAGCCTTCTTCTTAGGACAATAGGAAATACAATGGCCATCTTCCTTACAATAGTGGCATTGACCATTGAAATGACGCGATTTAGAAGAAACAACAACTGCAGCAGGAGTAGCCGAAGTAGATGAGCTAGACGGAGCAGTAGCCAAGACCATATCAGTAGAATAAACTTGATGAGTCATTTGTCGTGTCTCCTCAGAAATTAGCTCTGCAAGAGCAACCTCGAGTGTAAGAAGAGGAGATCGATGTAATAAAGATGCTCGAGTATTCTCAAATTCATCCCGGATATGCATCATAAAATATATGAACTGACAATGATCTCCATATGCAGCAAAAAGTTTAATTGATGGCTCATCAGAAAAAGCAAGGTCAACTTAAGAAAGATGATCCCAAATGCTACAAACATAAGCATGAAAATCGGCAATAGACTGTCTAGGATCTGACGCATCTGGGCTAGCCTAGTTTCCAAAAAAAACTCGAGAGCAACATCACTACCACAGTTGTATCATTTTGCCAAAAAATCCCAAGCAAGCTTGACATTTTGAAACTTAGGAAGTAGACTTTGAATGAAAGGAATTGATGTATTAATAAACCAGGAAAGGATCTTACAGTGAGTACTTTCCCATTCATCAAGAGCCTCATCAAATTATTTTGGGGATTGCTTGTCAGTTTTTGTGGGTTCTTGTTTTGTTCCAGTGACAAAACGCCATAATCTCGACCAATCAAAAAAACTGACATTTGTTGGGCCCAAGCATTGTAGTTGGAGCCATTCAAAACAATCTCTATAGGGCGAGCAACATCATTTAAAGAAGCCATAATAGAAAAAATTCATAATGTTGACCAATTTAGAGCAAAAGGAGGGCATCGATGGAATGAGTACAAAAAACTAGTCAAAGAAAACCAACTTCTCCAGAGCTCCGCCGAAAGTGCGACGAACAGTGGCTGGAAAATTGTTGGAAGGTCACCGGAGATGATGGCAAATGGCAGACGAATGCGGCGGTGTCTAACTGCTGGTGACTGGGCTCGTGAGACACACGGTATCAAATCAAAATGATTTTTGCACCAAGCCAAAAAAACTCTAGAGCAACGGAATTGATTTATAGTATTGGAATACCAGTGGCTAGAGAGTGGCAGAACCAAAAGAAAAACACCAACTAGCGGTCAAAACTTGGCTCTGATACCATGTTAAAACTAAGAGAAGAAAGAAAGAGTTGTAAATAATTTTCATATTCTTTGTATGTATGAAACTGTGCAAGGGTCATCTTTTTATAGGTGAAGAAGGCAAGCTCACAAAAGTAAATCATTAATGACATTAATGCTAATTACACAAATCATGCTCTAATTACACAAATCATGGAGATTGACCGACTCATGGAGATTGGTTAATCAACTTAATTAGGGAGATATGCTAACAACCTCTAAATTCCTGTAGCTGATCTTTCAATTCTTTCAACTTGACTGGAGCCATACGGTACGGTGCTTTAAATACCGGTGCAAATCCCGGCAACAAAATAGCAAACTCAATCTCACGGTCAGGTGGAAAACCAGGCAATTCTTCTGGAAAGACATCTGGAAACTCCATAACTATTGGTACGTCAGCTTGTTTCAATTCCTCTTTTGGCAATTCTTTTATACATACGACATACCCCTGGCAACCCCCCTGTAGCGATCTCCTCACCTGAATAGCTGACACTAGCTGTGGTGAGGCACGTACATGTGAACCCACGAATCTGTATTCTTGCTCGTCTGGGGATCTGAAAATCACTACCTTCTGGTGGCAATCTATACTAGTGTGATGAGTAGCTAGCCAGTCCATGCCCAATATCACATAAAACCCTGCATATCAAAGATCACAAGATTGGCTAACAGCACCCTCCTTTGAATACTTACTAGAAAATTTCGCAGCACCTTCCTGCATTTTACCACTGTTCCCATCGGCGTACCTAGAGATAATTCTACATCTAGTAGCTGAGTCTCTACCCCAATTATTTTGACATACCTTGCCGATATGAAAGAGTGGGTGGCACTTATATCAAACAAAACAACAATTTTATATGGTAAAGCAGTAAGGGTACCTGTGACCACGTCTCCAGCCATTTCAGCGTCTCCCGTCGTCAACAAATAGACCCTCACCGGCGCAGCATTTCACTACTGACCTTTGTGAGGCGCTTGATATCCACCTCGAAACGGTTTGGGAGCCTGTGCATAATTCGACGGCATCTGACACGATCGAGCCATATAACCTAGCCTCCCGCAGCGATAACAAACATCCTCCCCTAATTGGCATTCACCAGGATGTCTTCGTTCGCATCTAAGATAAATAGCGGGAAGCTGTCCGCCTTGAAATCTACCATGCTCCACCATCTGTCTCTAGCCTCTGCCAAATCTACCTCCTATCCAAGGGCCTCGGCTAGGACCCACCTAAAAACTCAAGGGCGCAGTCCTCTTCCTTTAACTCTATGTCTCCATCTCTTTAAATAGACTCTCCTCTGCTATACTAGCCCCGTCAACCAACTCTGAGAAATCCTGAATCCTTAGTACCGCCACCTGCCTGTAAATATCTCACCTTAGGTTCCTCTCGAACATTCTGGCCTTCTTCACTTCATAAGGGACAATATATGGGCAATAACGTGAGAGCTCGATAAATCTCCCCGCATACTGCTGGACAGTCGATGATCCCTAAGACAAGCTTAGAAACTCCTATACTCGAGCCTCTCTTACTGAGGCCGGATAGTATCTATCAAAGAACACGTCCCTGAATCGAGCCCAGGTCATCGGTACTGGAATCGTCCTCTGCTCCTCCAACAATCTAGTGGTTGCCCACCATCTCTCGGCCTCCCATGGTAGTCTATACGTAGCATATAAGACTCTCTGCTCATCAGTGCAGTGAAGTACTAACAGAATCTTCTCTACCTTCTGCACCCAGTTCTCAGCAAATGCAGGGTTAGTCGCCCCAGAAAAAGCTAGCTGATTCATCTTCATGAATTTCTCTATGGTACACCCCTGAACTGGAGATGGACCTCCCTGCTCTCTAGAGCTCCGCGCTATCCCAGCCATAACCTTCTGAGCCACACTACGTAACACAGCATCTGAATCTCCACCTCCTGCTCCAGAAGAACTGGCTCCATCATCACCATTGGCATGAGCACTATTACCTCCTAGGTCCATCCTGCAACCATATAAAACACCGTTTCAGAATCCTATTTCCCTACAGACCCACTTATACAACTAAAACTCCAAATTCTCTATTAACCATCCCTCCTAATCCTAACCCCAAATTACATCTCATAACCTAAATACATAACTCGTCAATAGTTTACTATGACTTTCCTGAAGTCGTCACCCTAGGAGAAACATAGAAACCACCACGAAAGTCCTGTATCCAGATCACAGAATAAAACCTCAAATTCTTTTGCTATATTCTAGTATTGTTTCCCGCTGCACTTTAAGGTCTACAGAACCTAACAACCTAGGCTCTAATACCAAATTGTCACGACCTCAAAATTTACATCATCATCATCATTTCTTTTTTTTTTTTCCTTCTCTATTATATGTATATATATTAACTGTTTTGATACCATCTGCTATGAAACTCGGGCCTTAGCAGACATCGAGGTAATCATGTATACAGTATTCATACCTATGCAGCGGAAACATAAATCATATAACCATATATACTATATAATACCAGAATATAGTATATACAGACCATAGTCATATAAGGCAACTCCCTCTAGTATCACCTATCCCGAAATACAAAACTCAGTCACAAACTCACCCTAAAACTAGAGCTACCAAGAAATCACTCTATCCGTGAGCCTGATCTGCTCACCTAGTTGGCTCACCTGAAAAATGGTAAAATAATAGGGTGAGACGACACTCAGTAAGTGAAAATATGCTATTACTAGTGTGTGGCGACCGAATCGTAAAACTATAATAATAGTATGTAAAACTGCATGACCTGGTAAATCTATAAAACTCATATATCACATGTACAGTAGCTTAAAATATATGTATCATCTGAACTTTCTATCATTCATACTGCTAATATCATACTGTATACAACAAAAGCTGTAAAACTGTATACATATACATAACTGTGCTTTATCCCTGAAGCTCTGTATGACATGATTTGACCCCTCATGATAGGGTTGTGCAGCCCATAGGCGGGACTTAACCTGGTCGGCCCTCTAGGTAAGTCATTATACTCTACACTACCTCATCCCGGCCAAACTGCATACTCTCTTAGGCACGGGACTGGCCGCTACCTCGTTAAACCGCCCCCTTAACTTAGCGAACTGGGGAGCTGCATACTCTCCGAGCACGGTTGATGGTACCCACACACTATCTGAGATATGTTGTTGCACTCTATCTGTATATAGCAACGGTACCTCTGTATTTTATATCTATATCTGTCTGTAATCATTCCTCAGGGATCTAATACTATATATATATATACATATATACTTTTTTACTGTTTTCATCGTGTTTCCAAAATTACCATAACGCTATCATTCTGTATTGTAAATACTATAATCTCTGTACCATATATCTGTAGCATCTTGATGCTATCTCTGTCTATATAATATGTCTATATACTCTATATGTATACTCTGAATGTTATGGTAATAGGAAACATGACATACTATAAATGTTGTATATACTGTTCTGAATAAAGCTGTAATATACTGATCTGAGTAAAACTGTAATGTACTGTTCTGGATGAATATCTGTAATATACTAATCTGAGTAAAACTGTAATATACCGTTCTGAATAAATATCTTTAATATACTGTCTATATCTGTGTATTCTGTATAGTATGATATATTGTAGAAACTGTAGAAGTTTTTCATCAAATAAATATCTACTCAAGACACACAAGCATTTAAAACTCATTCTATAAAAAATGAGTAATAAGCTAGTATATACGTACATGTAAAATCTCTGATGACATTATAAAACTCCTAACATAGCATATTTCCCTTACCTTAAATCTGAAAAGCCTCTCACTACACTCTGGCCCAACGCCCGCAGGGTTCTCCACTAAACCCCCTGAAAACAACATCCCCCAGAACAAAACATCAATATTTTCTTGCCTACAACATTTCTTATAACTGTAGGGGAAGCATATTTTGAACAAAAAACCTTACCCTGAATTTGGGATGAATTTCAAACCTCTTCCACCAACGATCCGCTCCGATAGACTTGTAGAGAACTTCGCCAAGAGCGTTGTGGTGGCTTCAGATTGTCGATTTGGTGTGAAACGGGGCTGTGATTGAAGAGAGAAGGAGATGGGTGCATTTTAGAGAAAGAGAGAGAGTGATTGCTATGCCAAATTTTACAATTTAATCCGGGTTTTCACTATTAATAGCCTTGGATTCATCGACGAGACACGTCATCTCGTCGATGAGTTCTTAAGGAATTTCATCGACGAACTTCCTCACTCGTCGATGAATTTCAGACTGCCCCAAAACCTTTCTTGGTATTTTCTCGTCGACGAAACTTGTCCTCGTTGACGAGCTCCTTTTATATCCTCGTCGATGAATCCCCTGTGTTCATTTACGAGGTGCTAAAAATTCATTAGGTTATTACAATCTCCCCTCCTTATAAAATTTCGTCCTCGAAATTTACTATATGGGTTAAACACCATCTATATAATCCATCATTCTATAAAAAAAAGGGTCTACTTATTTTATTACCTGCCCTCACTTATGGCAGAGGAATACCGTGGTTACATTCTATGTTCTGGGACATTACACAAATAAAATTAAAAACTACTTACTAACTAAATTGTACATGTACCTACAAAAGAAACATTACCTAACTATTTACATTATTTGATTACTCTTGGAACAAATGTGGGTATTTCTTTTTAATTTCATCCTCAAGTTCCCATGAGGCTTCTTCTATAGCATGGTTCCTCCACAAAATTTTCACTAACTGAATTTTTTTAGTACGCAGTTCTTGTGTCTTTCTGTCTAAAATCTGCACTGGCGTCTCTTCATAAGCTAGTGAATCCTTGAGTTTTATCTCTGCATAGCTGATTATGTGGGATGGGTCTAGGACGTATTTCCTTAACATAGCAACATGAAATACGTCATGAATTCGAGCCAAAGTTGGCGACAAAGTTAACCTATAGGCAACTGACCCTATTCTCTCTAGTATCTCAAAAGGGCCAATATACCTAGGGCTCAACTTGCCCTTCTTTCCAAACCTCATAACTTCTTTCAAAGGAGCTATCTTCAAAAATACTCGATCTCCCACATCAAACTCTAACTTTCGGCGGCGAGTGTCTGCGTAGCTTTTTTGCTGACTCTGTGCTATACTGATTCTTTCTTTAATTAGTCGGACCTTGTCGGACGCTTGTTGTATTATCTCTGGACCCAAAACTCGCCTTTCGCCTACCTCATCCCAGAAGAGAGGAGAACGACATCTCCTACCATAAAATGCCTCGTATGGAGCCATGTCGATATTAGCCTGGTAGCTGTTATTGTAGGCAAACTTGACTAACGACATAAACTGAGTCCAGCCACCTCCAAAGTCAAGCACACAAGCACGAAGCATATCTTCTAGTATTTGAATCGTCCTCTCAGTCAGACCATCTATCTAGGGATGGAACGCAGTGCTGAATGCTAACTGTGTACCCATAGCCTCCTGAAAACTCGTCCTAAATCGTGAAGTGAACCGAGGATCTTGGTCGGAGACTATGGATACCGGCACACCATGAACACGAACTATCTCCTAAACATATATCTCTTCCAGTCTGTCCATGGAATAGCCGACTTTAATCAAAATGAAATGAGCGGTCTTTGTCAAACGATCTACAACCGCCCAAATCGCATTCAACCCCTGTCACGCTGGTGGTAATCCCGTAATGAAATCCATCGAAACGTGATCCTATTTCCATTTTGGGATGAATCTGGTGCTCAGCTTTAACCTGCTGACACATCAAGTATTGCTAAACAAACTCGGCTATCTCCCTCTTCATTCCACTCCACCAGAAATACTCTCGCAGATCTCTATACATTTTAGTGCTACCTCGATGTATGGTGTATAGGGATTTGTGAGCCTCTTCTAATAGAGTTCTCCTGATCTCAGTATCTCCAGGAACACCAAGCCTATTATGGAATCACAGGGCTCCGTCATATGATATACTGAATTCCTCACCCTGGCCATCTCGTACTCTAGCCATTACTGCTGCCAACTCTGCATCATCGCCTTGAGCTACTTTAATCCTCTCATAAAGCGTAGGCTGAACCACTAGACTGGCAATGACTGTCTGAGGACTCTCCTTTATTAACTCTAAACTAAGCCTCTCCAAATCCATCAGAATTAAGTGTTGAATCTCCATAGCTGCCAGTACGGGTCCCCCTAATTTCATGCTCAGAGCATTTGCCACTACATTCATTTTTCCTGGGAGGTAACTAATTGTGCAATCATAGTCTTTAATAAACTCTAGCCACCTTCCTTACCTCATATTCAACTCTTTCTAGGTGAAGAAATATTTCAGAAACTTGTGATCCGTGAAAATCTCGTACTTTCCACCATATAAATAATGCCTCTAGATCTTGAGAGCATACACCACTGCAGCTAATTCAAAATCATGCATAGGATAATTCTTCTCATATTCTTTAAGTTGTCTAAACGCAGAAGCAATGACCCTGCTGTGCTGCATCAACACGCATCCAAGACCCTTCAAAGAGGCATCACTGTATTTTACAAACCCGTCCTTCCCTGATGGAATAGCTAATACCGGAGCTAAAACTAACCGCCACTTTAACTCTTGAAAACTCTGCTCATAGTCGTTGGTCCAATCAAACTTCACATTTTTCCTTGTAAGCCGTGTTAACGGACCTAATAGTCTGGAGAAGCCATCTACGAAGCGCTATTAATAGCCTGCTAATCCTAGAAAACTTCTGACTTCCTGAACGCCACCTGGCCTTTCCTAATTCACCACTGCCTCTATTTTACTTGGATCAACTGATACACCTGCTTCAGAAATCACATGGCCAAGAAAAGTAACCTGCCTTAGCCAGAACTCACATTTCTTTAATTTTGCATACAATTTCCTTTCTCTCAATATCTGTAACACCGGCCTCAAATGATGCTCGTGCTCCTCACAACTCCTTGAATAGACCAGTATATCATCAATAAACACAACCACAAATTGGTCCAAATACTGATGGAACACTCGATTCATCAAATCCATAAATACTGCTGGTGCATTAGTCAACCCAAACGGCGTCACTAAGAATTCGTAATGCTCATACCTGGTACGAAACGCGGTCTTCGAAATATCCTCTGCTCTAAATTTCATCAGCTGCTAACCTGACCGCAGGTCAATTTTAGAGTAAACCTGGGTCCCCTGAAGCTGATCAAATAAGTCATCAATCCTAGGGAAAGGATATTTATTCTTGACTATCAATTTGTTTATCTCCCTATAATTGATGCACAATCTCATGGTTCCATATTTCTTTTTCACGAACAGAACTAGCGCTCCCTAGGGCGACACACTAGGCCTGATAAAACCCTTGTCCATCAATTCCTGTAGCTGATCCTTCAATTCTTTCAACTCGACTGCAGTTATATGGTACGGTGCTTTAGATACCGATGCAGATCCCGACAACAAATCTATAGCAAACTCAATCTCACGGTCAAGTGGCAAACCAGACAATTCTTCTGGAAAGACATCTGGAAACTCCCTCACTACTGGTATGTTAGCTTGTTTCAATTCATCTTTTGGCAATTCTTTAATATATGCGACATACCCCTAGAAACCCCTTGTAGCAATTTCCTCACCTGAATAGCTGACACTAGCTGTGGTGAGGCACGTACACGTGAACCCACGAATCTATATTCTTGCTCGTCTGGGGGTCTGAAAATAACAACCTTCTGGTGGCAATCTATACTAGCATGATGAGTAGCTAGCCAGTCAATGCCCAATATCACATCAAACCCCTGCATATCAAGGATCACAAGATTGGCTAACAGCACCCTCCCCTGAATACTTATTGGAAAATTCCACAGAACCTTCCTGTATTTTACCATTGATCCCATCGGCGTACTCAAAGATAATTCTACATCTAGTAGCTGAGTCTCTACCCCAGTTATTCTGACATACCCCGCCGATATGAAAGAGTGGGTGACACCTATATCAAACAAAACAACAATTTTATATGGTAAAGCAGTAAGGGTACCTGTGACCATGTCTCCAGCCATCTCAGCGTCTCTCGGTGTCAACGCATAGACCCTCACCGGCGCAATATTTCTTTGTTGTCCTCCGTGAGTCACCTGATATCCACCTTGAAACGGTCTGGGAGCCTATGCACAATTTGATGGCATCTGACACGATTGAACCATATGACCCAACCTCCCACAGCGATAACAAACATCCTCCCCCAATCGGCACTCACCAGGATGTCTCCGTCCGCATCTAAGACAAATGGTGGGAAGTTGTCTGCCTTGAAATCTACTATGCTCCACCATTTGTCTCTGGCCTCCGCCAAATCTACCTCCTCTCCAAGGGCCTCGGCTGGGACTTACCTGAAAACTCGAAGGCGGAGTTCTCTTCCTCTAACTCTGTGTCTTTGTCTCTCTAGATAGACTCTCCTTTTCTATACTAGCCCTGTCAACCAACTCTGAGAAATCCTGAATCCTCAGTACCGCCACCTACCTGTAAATATCTCGCCTTAGGTTCCTCTCGAACATTCTAGTCTTCTTCACTTCATTGGGGACAATATATGGGCAGAAATGCGAGAGCTTGATAAATTTTTCCACATACTGCTAGACAGTCAATAATCCCTAGGACAGGCTCAGAAACTCCTGTACTTGAACCTCTCTGACTGAGGCATGATAGTATCTATCAAAGAACAAGTCCTTGAATCGAGCCCACGTCATCGGTATTGGAATCGTCCTCTGCTCCTCCAACAATTTGGTGGCTGCCCACCATCTTTCAGCCTCCCTTGCCAATCTATACGTAGCATATAAGACTCTCTTCTTGTCGGTGTAGTGAAGTACTGACATAATCTTCTCTACCTCATACACCCAGTTCTCAGCAACTGCAGGTTCAGTCAACCCAAAAAAAGCTGGCAGATTCATCTTCATAAATTTCTCTATGGTACACCCTTGAACTGGAGATGGACCTCCCTGCTCTCTAGAGCTCCGTGCTATTTCAGCCATAACCTGCTGAGTCACACTATGTAGCACAGCATCTAAATCTCCATCTCCTGCTCTAGAAGAACCCACTCCATCATCACCACTGTCATGAGCGCTACTGCCTCCTGGGTCCATCCTGCAACCATATAAAACACCGTTTTAGAATCTTATTTACCTATAGACCCACTTGTTCAACTAAAACTCCAAATTCTCTATTAACCATCCCTCTTGAACCTAACCCCAAATCACATCCCATAACCTAAATACATAACTCGTCGATAGTTTACTATGACTTTCCTGAAGTCGTCACCTTAGGAAAAACACAAAAACCACCACGAAAGTCTCGTATCCAGATCACAAAATAAAACCTCAAATTCTTTTCCTAAATTCTAGTATTGTTTCCCGCTGCACTCTAAGGTCTACAGAACCTAACAACCTAGGCTCTGATACCAAATTGTCACGACCTCAAAATTTACATCATCATCATCATTTCATTTTTTTTCCTTCTCTATTATATGTATATATATATATATATATATATTAACTGTTCTGATACCCTCTGCTATGAAATCGGCCCTTAGCAGGCACCAGGGTAATCCTGTATATAGAATTCATACCTATGCAATGAAAACATAAATCGTATAACCATATATACTATACAATACTAGAATCTAGTTTATACAGACCATAGTCATATAAGACAACTCCCTCTAGTATCACCTATCCCGAAATACAAAACTCAGTCACAAACTCACCCTAAAACCAGAGCTATCAAGAAGTTACTCTATCCGCGAGCCTGATCTGCTCACCTAACTGGCTCACCTAAAAAATGGTAAAATAATAGGGTGAAAGGACACTCAATAAGTGGAAATATGTTATTACTAGTGTGTGGCGACCGAGTCGTAAAACTATAATAATAGTATGTAAAACTGCATAATTTGGTAAATCTATAAAACTCAAATATCACATGTATAGTAGCTTAAAATATATGTATCATTTGAACTTTCTATCATTCATACTGCTAATATCATACTATATACAACAAAAGCTGTAAAACTGTATACATATACATAACTGTGCTTTATCCCTGAAGTTCTGTATGACATGATTTAACCCCTCATGACAGGGTTGTGCGGCCCATAGGCGGGACTTAACCCGATTGGCCCTCCAGGTAAGTCACTATACTTTACACTACCTCAGCCCGGCCAAACTACATACTCTCCTAGGCACGGGACTGACTGATACCTCGTTAACCGCCCCCCTCAACCTAGTGAACTAGGGAGCTGCATACTCTCCGAGCACGGTTGACAGTACCCACACACTATATAAGATATGTGGTTGCACTCTATCTGTATATAGCAACGGTACCATGCTCTGTATTCTATATCTTTATTTGTTTGTAATCATTCCTTAGGGATCTTATACTATATATATACATATATACTTTTTTACTGTTTTCATCATGTTTCCAAAATTACCATAACGCTATCATTCTGTACTGTAAATATTGTAATCTCTGTATCATATATCTGTAGTATCTTGATGCTATCTCTATATATCTGTCTGTATAATATGTCTATATACTCTGTCTTTATACTCTGAATGTTATGGTAATAGGAAACATGACATACTATAAATGTTGTATATACTGTACTGAATAAAGCTATAATATACTGATCTGAGTAAAATTGTAATATGTTGTTTAGAATAAATATCTTTAATATACTGTCTATATCTGTGTATTCTGTATAGTATGATATACTGTAGAAACTTTATAAGTTCTTTATCAAATAAATATCCACTCAGGCCACACAAGCATTTAAAACTCATTCTATAAAAATTGAGTAATAAGCTGGTATATACATACATGTAAAATCTCTGATAGCATTATAAAACTCCAAATATAGCATATTTCCCTTACCTTAAATCTGAAAAGCCTCTCACTGAACTCTGGCTCTACACCCGCAGGGTTCTCCACTCAACCTCCTGAAAACGACATCCCCTAGAACAAAACATCAATATTTTCTTGCCTACAACATTTCTTATAAATGTAGGGGAAACATATTTTGAACAAAACACCTTACCCTGATTTTGGGACGAATTTCAAACCTTTTCCACTGACGATCCGCTCTGGCAGACTTGTAGAAAACTTCACTAGAAGCGTCGTGGTGGTTTTAGATCGTCGATCCGGCGTAAAACGAGACCGGGATCGAAGAGAGAATGAGAGGGGTGCGTTTTAGAGAGAAAGAGAGAAAGAGAGTGAGTGATTGCTGCGCCAAATTTTACAATTTAATCCGGGTTTTCACTATTTATAGCCCTGGATTCTTCGACGAGACTTGTCATCTCGTCTACGAGTCCTTAAGGAATTTCGTCGACGAACTTCCTCACTCGTCGATGAATTTCAGACTGCCCCAAAACCTCTCTCAGTATTTTCTCGTCGACGAAACTGGTCCTTGTCGACGAGCTCCTCTTATATCCTCGTTGACGAATCTCCTGTGTTCGTCGACGAGATGCTGAAATTTCCTCGGGTTATTACAGTATATCTATACATATCATATATAAAATAAAAATAAGGTAAATCATTTTGTATGAAAAAATATATATATATTTTTTAAAAGTGAGTCGAGGCATTTATTGAAAAAAAAAAAACTAAGAAAATTATATTTTTTTATTTTTAAAATAGGTTAAGATTTGAGCCTAAACAAATCAGCTTGATAAAGAAAAAGCTACAAATAGTTATATTATAAATACTAAATAAAAAGTATATACCAAAATAAAAATACCAAAATAAAATAGGTAAATTTTTCTAACACATTTCAAAATTATTACAAAGTGTCTAACATTATTTATGTAAATAATATAATTTCTAAAATTTGTATTATAGAAATAAAATCATCGACCTAGAAGTACCCTAAATATTAAATATTAAATTTATTTAAAATAAAAAAAGAGCACATTAATTGATCATTAAATAAATAAACAAAAAATAATAACTATAAATATTTTAAAAAGCAAATCCCAATTTAGAGATTGCAATACATTTATTATTTTTTTCATTGGAAAAGTCATATATTAGATTTTTATAAAATAAAATTTAATGAAAAATATATGTATAAATATTAACCTGAACTCCAAAGGTTAGTCAAAAAATGCTGACAAGCATGGGAGGGGATTATAACTATTTCAAAATATAAATGTTAAGGGTTGATTTGGTATTGTTATTATTTTCTATTTTCTATATTTTGATTTTTGTATAATAAAGAAACAACTCATAAAAATGTGTTTGTTTATGTTACTAGTTTTTTTTTTTTTTTTTTTTCTATTATCGATTTTCAGCTATTTGTGAAGAAACTTAAATTTTATGGTTTTTATTTATTTTCGCAACCTATTATCAAAAATTTTAATATCCAAAATTAATTTTTTGAATTAAATTATTCATTTGATACACTCTTAAATTAAAATTAAAAAAAGATCATATGAATCTAATAATTAAAATAAAATTATACATAAATTTTAAAAATTAATAATAAATCCAATTACAAAATATTTTAACTATTTTTCAATTGTCATGTACAATAACATTTTTATTATGAAGTGAAATTTAAGCATAAAAATTAAGTAAAATAATAATAATTTTTATTTTTATTTTATTATAGTTTTTTCTAATGTATACTATTTCATAATTTTATTATTTTAAATGTATTTTTATAATGTTATTTTATTTAAGGATGAAAATGAATATTTTTTAATTAAGATTTTAATTTGTTTTAGTTTTGTAAATATTAACGAAACATATTGTGATTTTTTAAACCTCCAGGATGAGCCACATCCATTTATCAAACCTCAAAATAGAAATGTGGAATTTTTTAAACCTTAAGAAAAGGCCTATATCATTTTCATAGAAGTCAAATTATTTTTTTCCCTATATTATTTAGCTATAGCATTATATAAATATTAAAATTTAGTATTTTGCATAATTTAAATTAGAAAAATCCTATTTTATAATATTTTATATTTTAAAGATTTTTCTTTTCTTTGGTATCCTAATTGTATCTGATGACAATATTTATATTTTATAATTTTAATCGAAATAAAAATTTAATAATTAAATTTGAGAATTTATAATTTAATAATCTTTTAGGAAGAAGTCAAAAGTTGATTTTTTTTTTTCAATAACCTGGGAACTCCAGCTACCATCACGCCACATTAGATATTATGGTGTGACACCAAACCCGAGAAAAATGAAAGTCTTCCATCCATTAACACACCCCTGATAATTCACCGGCATAATGCCTCAAGGAGGAATTGAACCCATGATCTTGGGGTCTCTAAAGTCACAAATTCGCTCTTACCACTTGAACTGTCCAGCCGAGCCAAATGCTGGTTTTATTGATGACAGAAAATAGGATACAAAACATTATAATAGAGAAATTAAATCAATTTGGAGAGAGAAGGCAGAGCCCTTTAGACTAGCAAGTCTAATTTTAGTGTCAGTAATGATCAGCTTTGCTATTAGATCAGGCTTAATATTTTCATCCTTGAACAAAAGTTTGTCCCTTACCCTCCACACATGGTAGATGGAAGCATCCTAGAGGATCTTTTGATATCTCATCATCACAGGAGGAACTGAAGGAGATTGGCCGGGTTAGGTTTGTTGCCCAGTCATTTGAGACTCTCTATATGCTGAAATCTGCTTTGGACTCAGGATGCATATTGCAGATTTTGCAAATAGTACAATCAAGTGAAGAAAAATTAAAGCACGAACAACAATGATATTTTTATTCAATAGCTGAGCCGTGAACACTGTGTACTTTAGAGATGATACAAGTAAAGGTATTTATACACTATTATATGATATAGATAATAATTATAAATCTCAAGAAAAGACTTGCTTTGTTGCCATATTCCAGAAATATCAAACATGAGAAAGGAAAAAAAAACTACATTCCAACAATGATTCTATGTGGCTAACCAAACACAGTAATGACATTGCAATACTAATTCCATTCCTACTCCGATATTGCTTTCCTGCTTGAATTTTATTTTGGGGGATAAAAATAACTAATGATAAAATCTTGTTGAAGCTTTTCATAGGCTTTCTCTAGATCAAGCTAGAGAACCATATATACAAATATTTTTCCTTAACTTTAGGTTACAATTCTAGAAAAATAATGATATTATATGCAATTTTCCTCCTTCGAACAAAATGCATTAGGTTGAACCAACTAGACATGGTAAAATATTTTGACCTGATTTATCGTAACTTTCATAAGTAGGTTGTAAATTTAAACTACATTACAAAGGTTGATCGAGTTGGAATTACCAACCAAATTTCACAGCTTTTTAAAAAACATGGGTTGTAGACTATTTGTTTAAACGATCCATTTACCATAATCCATTCCTACACCGTCCCACATAATCAGTTTTACAAACTATATAATAAGCTTATGACACTTTAATTAGATGGGGAAATCATCCTCTAGATAGTCCCCATAAATTTATTCTCATCCTCTACAAAAGATTGTAGAAAAATTGGATAACCATCTCTTTGATAATTGAAGCATCCCATTGCAGACACACTGCTACTTAAGCCCCTTTACTTTATTCCATTTCCTTCTAAAAATAGTATAGGTTTGGGAATATATATATATATATAGTATTTCTACTTCCAAAAGAAATCCATCTATCTCTTTATTTTTAATACCACAAAATTTCTTCTTACCAAAAATTTCATATAAAGCTCAATAAATGCGTAAAATTACTATTATGTTCTAGATTATTAAATTGATGACTAACATCAATTTTTCATGTGCATAATAATTATATTAATTATTAATTCTATTATATTTGCATTCTTGTAGGAAGTTAAGATTAGTAGTGCGAGCTTGGATGGCAGTAGAAACATGTGGCAAACCTTTCTACCAATATCGATCTTAGGATGTTATAGAGAGTTTTAATTTAGTGGGCTCAAATCAAGGTTCGCTAAACGGTGTCCCTACTGTTTAGCCTTTTCTTAAGCTGCTCAAGGGTCTGCATGTCATTCGTGAAATATGTTTTCTTTTATATTGTCTCTCATCCTAATCATGTGTCATGACCAAATTAACTAAGCATCCACCATTTTTAGTAATTAAGATATGACATATTAGTCTATTATTGGAGGATGGCATCTCGCAACATTTTGCCTCTCCTATTATGCTTCAAAGGGGATCTTTTTGACACTAAACAGTTAATCCCTCACTCCCTCTCTCACCCCTTAACTTGGATTTCCACTAGTTTAGGGGATCCCTTCAATCATTAGATTATCTCCACCCGCCACAATCCATGCTTGAGCTTCTTGGGAATCGCCCAATTTTCATCTCTTCAGGTCCTCTCCAAAATATCCATAACTTGTTTACAACAATGCTGTCCTCAATTCTCAAGAAACCCCTCCATAAGCCCCAAGAAGTTCCCTTCTAAACTAGTTAGTGTTATATGATAAAATTGACCATTCATACGCCGCCTAAATGAGTGAATCCCTCTTTTATGAAAGCCAACATTTTCAAAAACCTCTTAAATCCAAATGTGGATGTTGGAGGGGAACCCATGAACCAACCTTCTGACCCTATTTAGGGGATCTCTTTTTTTAGCCCTCAATTCTCAGCCTCGTGCCACTTGGAGCTTGAGCTCCTAAGGATTTCCTGTTTCTCCTCTCTTAGTAGTCTCCTCTACATCCCATATTACTTGTATGTAACACTACCCCCTATCCCCATATAAGAACCTACATCAACAGCACGTCTCTATTATAACAAACTTGCTGAGGAAAAAAGTGGGAATCAATTCATTATCACCTAACCAATTGATTTCCCAAAATTAACTAGAATTAACTTCCCCCATGCTATACTAAGTTGTTCAATGAGCTAGGCTCAATTAAGATGTTTGGCAGCGGATGCTTATCGTTGTGGAACCCTACCTAAATTCCTAGTTGTATATATCTTTGTTTGAACTATGTCATCCTATGTACGCCTTTGCGTCTCCTACCATCTTCTCATTGAACGACTTCCTCCTTGTAAGCAATAGAGCATGCTTATGTTGGTCACATTAATTACCATACTATCTTTTAAAAAAGGAAAAAAGAAAAAAAGTAGTTAAACATTGTACTTTTGAATGCTCAGTAAGCTTGTAAATAGAAGGTTAGAGCATTAAACATGTCAAGCTCGTTTGCTATACAAATACAGTATTGAAAATTAGCATTTGCCTAAACAATACAACGACAGCTAAGAATAATATGAATAAAAAAATTACAGCCAAGCATGACTCCTATTTGATATGATCTTTATATTGCCCATTCTCTTTCCTATACATGGAATACAAAATTTTTTTCCTATTTTATTGAGAAGTGAAAGCCTTTGCTCCACTTCTGCAATCTGTTGAACACAAGAAGGTAAATGCTCACCATATTCAAAATGTTGTCCCATATGGGGTTGTGGTTTCCACCCATTCTCTACATTTCGATAGGAGACTAAGTTACAAAATTATGTTTGGGAAGATGGTGCTGCTTCTTCATTTTCCTCACCGCGTGCTTGAGTGATGGTTGGAACACCACTCGTTGATGGGAGAGTGTACTTCCTAAGTAGCCTGTCTTTGTTCTCTTTCCACCATTCTTCTGCCTGATGGGAGTCGAACCTTCTTTTGCTGCATAAACATAAACATTATAAATAAATATAAAACAGGAGATACCACAGATAAAATTTATATATATATATATATATATATATATATATATATATATATATAATGGAGTACATGCATTACGTTGCAAGTAGAACTAGATTTCATATGTTAAGGAAACATACAAGCTCAAAAGAAATAAACATTTGATTAAAATAATGATTTTTTTTTTTTTAGAGGTGCTGTCACTAAAAATATTTTATTCCTTGTGCTCAACTTTGAAATGAAAATAAAATAAAGTTGAGATGAAGTGAAGAAAAATTAGGAACATTGAAAGATCAAATACAGGCAAATGCAATGCTATTATATTTCTTTAATATTAAGTGAAAATTTTCTTCAATAAAATAATGCCTCTTTTTATATGCTATGTATGGCTTTTACCCCATCATGTTTTGTGCCTCACCATGTAAAGAATTGGCTTTAGTTTTAGAAAGGATACGTCATGTAGCAGGCAAACTGGGGACAAACTGGTTATCAACCCCAAGTAGTTACAGTAATACTTTTTGGACAACAAAAATTAATAAAATGGGGCTACTAGATTTAGTTATGGTTCTTCATGATTTCACAACCAATTTTATTTCTTATAATTGTTGAGATTTGTTTCTAAAACTTGTAATTTCACTTGAAATTTTATTCTGATTATACATTTATAACAGACAATATCATTAAATCATCTCAGAAACCATCCTATGAACAAATGTCCCAATTAAATGTATTTTCTCTTCTTCTTTTTTTTCACAACATGGTCCTTTTTTTGGCCAAATAAAAATTCTTAACTCAGAAAGAGGGGGGGGGGGGGGATTTGTAGTAAGTTTATTTATTTATTTTCTAAAATTTGAGAGCCAATAGAAAATTTTCCATTATAAATTTGAAAACTTCTCCAGAAAAAATCACAACAAATTCCATATACAAGCACATAAAGGTGAAGTCATATATCATAGAAATGCAATAGCTTTCCTTATTTTTTTGTTAAAAATATTTTATCAAAACAATGGAAAATAGAGGTTGCCCCCCATATTTAATGGTATTTGACCCCCTTAGCCCTCACCTTATATTTAGAAATCATAGTTTAAACTGTTCACACACACACACACACACACACACACACACACACACGTATATATAACTAAAAGCACACTTTCTTATACATGCTATCTGCATGCATGCAAGAGCTAAAAAATTATATCACCCTCTGATTAGGTACCTGAATCGGACGCGCTTGAAGATCTTAACTCCATTGCGAAGTTGAATGAGAGTTACATAAACGCCGGGCTCAAATTGCTCAATAATTTGTTTCTCTCCATCATTCTTCACTATTGATGCTTCATGCAACCTTGAGCTAATTTCTGTACCTTGTTGAGGTACTCTTGCATCAGAAGTAGGCAATTTACTAGTAACCTGAAGTATACTTTCACCATTTTGTGATAGATCAGCAGCTCCAACAGCATCTAAATGATCTTCCATCCCATGATCTTGCATTAAGGGAGTTTTTCCTACTGTATTTTGTTGATCAGAATCCAAATTTGCCAATAAGGATGAAGAAACTTTAGATGCTTCAGTTCCAGCTGTATGTAGAAAAGCTTCAACTTGAGCATTCATAGCTTTGAATGTTTCGCAATCATGGACCTCAGGAGGTAACTTCTTTGACATTTCATTCAACTAAAATAACAGTAAAGAAACAAGATTGCAAACCAATTAGAGTGATTCAATTTTATGCATAATGACAAACATTCAATTTTATGCATAACGACAAACACAACTATATCCTATGGCCATTAGGCATCAATGTCCTACTTTTTGATAAACAAAGAAGTTCATTAAGAAATAAAGAAAGAAGAGATAAAATAGTGAATAAGGGTGTCAAAGCATCATCCAAACAAACAATAATAAATAAATAAATAAAAGAAACATAACAATATTAAACATCAAGGCTCTCTAATCTCTCTATGAATTAGTTAGTAACCCATCTAAAAAACCTACTTATGCAACACCGATGCAATGTAAGAAAGACAACTTTACCCAAAACAAAGGTAACGGAGCCCTTAAATGTGTGCTTGTGCATGTGTGCATATATATATTAAAACTTTTGTGCTTTCAAGATGACAACACATGTATTTATGCACATACCATGTATTTATGCAATCCCACATATTCACCACATGATTAGCATCAGAAACTAGTGCACCACTAAATTTCATTTTAACAAGAATAGAACCTTCTTTCTCAACATAGCTAGATTTTGATTTATTCATGATTTTATAAAAAAGGTTGAAATTAAGTAGCTTTGAAATTGAATTATTTTTATCCTTTGATAGAAAAAAAAATTATTGACCCATACATACATTCATGGAGAGAGAGGGGTATAAACAAACAAGATGAGGATATGAAGTCCTCTAAAGAAATAAATTAAATTAAAGTTAGATTAATAAGAGGAAAAGACACAATTTCCTTAACATTAATCCATGAACATGTATACAAATTTGTGTATGTTAAAATATTACATTTATGTTAATATATTTTATGTATGGACACGTAAGTGCATGCAATTGAAGTATGACTAAATAAATAGAAGTTCCAAACGAGGAATGAAAATATTTATACTATAATAGTTTTTGTGAAATTACAATGGTTGGTCCTCGTACATTTAACTTTCTGAAAAAATAAAAAGTCTTGAGCTAACAAGGTTGCTTCAACCAACCAAGCTAAAGAGTAGAAGAAAGCCTTTTGGGTCAATTGATACTTGATACCTTTAGGGCCTAAGCAATTTAATAGATCCTTAACCACTCCAGGTCACTAGCCCATTAGGCATTCTAGTCTAAGGCACAATTAAAAAGATACATTGTTACCACGCATAAAAACTCTATGCACTCTTTTGGTTAATGGTGCAAGTTGTATTGGGCTAGCTGAGTAGCTTGATGCTTGAAAGGTCCAAAGGATGTATAGTTCCAAGCTAAAAATGTTGGATTACGATGGAGATAAATCTTCAACTCTAAAGTTGAATTCAAATCCCCTCCCTTAGTCATGCATATGGCTATTTGACTTGGATAATACTTTTAGAGATGACCGCTTGATTGTATAGATATAAAATTTAGAGGAAAAATTTAGCTCGAGTAATCCTCCTAAATTTTTCACTTTGTCATTGTTGAATGGCCTGATAAATGTTGGCCCATCACCTAACTTTTTGGTCAAGTGTGACTTACGACAGTATCAGAGATTTATTTCATGACGTGAGTTTTCTTATATCATATTATCCTTTGTTATGTCTATCATAGTGAGCTTTTTTTTAACTGGTATTTTTGCATGTGCAAAAGTCCATGAATTTGTCTCTCATATGCAATATACGCTCACACACAATGGGAGTCTTTAATAGCTTCGTATAAATTGTTGGCTCATCACCAAACAACTAAAGATTTTAGGTCAAAATGGTAACTTAAGTTGGTATTAGAGATTTGTTCCAATAGGTCTTTGTTCAAGTATAGCCATATGATTTTTTCCCCTTATTGCGGTCTTTGTGTTGGTGCATTCACTCAAGTTCATATGTTTGCCTCTTCACATGAACATACAGAGGAGAAGGTTGAATAACATGATATATATTGTTGGTCAACCACATAACTTGAACATGCCATATTCTCCCTCTATCTTTACATCCATACTTATGGTACACTTATTTTGTCAACAATATATTTCTTTTCAATTATTTATAGGCAAGAATTTTTTTATGATAGTTCTTTAATTCTTACTATCCACATACACAACATATATTAGTAAAACATCATTTACTTATTTTGTTAAGCCGCCTGGGCACATTTTTGTTATAGCTTTTGTAAAATTTTAAATTAGAATCATTAGCATGCTTCCAACCCCAACGACATGTAACTTCCTCATTATACTAGTTCTTGCAAAAATAGGAAAAAATATATCTTTGGATGCAAAGGGCAACCTTATATTTATGTTAGTTAAAGGTTGGTGCGTATATATATATATATATATATATATATATATGTATATATGTATATATGTTTGGCCCACTTAAGCCTTTTGATCAAGTGGTAATCAAACATAGTACCATACCCATGGTTGCTAAAGGTCCAGGTTCGATTCTTGTTGCAAACATTTGTTATATATTCATTAAAAATCATATAATCTCCATGTTGGATGTTATTTGTCATTTTTTCACCTCTATGCATCCAATTGTGGACATGCTATAATCTAACAGCTTATCCTTGAAAGTGAAGAGGTAATATAACAAGTTTCTCCATCCCATCCCCCCCCCCCCCCCCCGGGGGTTAATTGTTGCTGCAAGTAGTGTTCCTAATATTGTAAAGATGACAAAAAATAAAATAATAATAATAATAATACCTGTGTTGCAACAGACATGATGACTTCCTTCGCAACTGTACAGTTGGAAGATTCCTTTGTAGCCAATGAAGCAATTTCTTGAGCATTTTTACGCAAATTTTGAAGCTCCACATCTCGAACATCATACTTCTGCTTCAAACTCTTAATCTGTAGCCATCATTATACATAAGAAAAAAAAATTGTTATGAAGGGAGCTTCTAGAATAAGTTCCATAAACCTACACAGCTATTAAAATATGTATATCCTACTTGGTTTTGTAGTTTAGACACTTCTTGGTTTAAAATTTCATTTGTCTTCTTGAGGCTATCAATGACACTCCTAGAAAATACAGGAATGGCAGATCGTGGAGGGCTTGGTCTCCGTGAGTATGGAGAAGCAGGTCTTGAGTTGATTACTGGTTGAGGAGAGAGTGGAGGTTGTGGTGCTGCGGAAATAACCGGCTTCAACGCATTTTGGAGAACACTTAATGAACTTGGAAATGAGATATCTTTTAGTTGTAAAAGGGATGGAACTTGTGAAGCTCTGATGATGGAAGGAGAATCATATTTGGACCCATATTTTACTGATTTGACTTCAAGGTACTTGACTGGTTCTGTGGTCAGTGGTGCCAAAATCCTCGAAGATCTTGCCTCTCCTTTGTCAGGCCTTTCCTTCATGTCAATTGAGCGGTGAGGTGCTGCTATTTTCCTATTAATATTAGAGGCATTGCCAGCCTCAGAAGCTTTAAGTTTTGCATAGCAAGAGTCGCACACACGATGCGGTTTGCCTGGAGTCGGAGCCAATGCCGCCCTTAATGCTTTTTTTGAGCTACAAGCATGACAATGCACTAGACCACAGTTATAACAATTGTGCCTCTTTCTAGTAAAACCAAATGCCTGCCGACAACCAGAACATACTGATTGGTCTGCTCCAGAGACCCATTTATGAATGCATATACTAGCAGTGAAATTTGAGCCACATGAAATATTTTTGACATGCCTATCTTTCAATGCTTCAACCAATGTTGGGGAACTTCGATCTTCCATGTCTCCATGTCCCAATCTCCCATTTGCACCTCTACCCCATGTGAATACTTCACTTCTCGATGTTAGGACAGCAACATGATATGCCCCACAAGATATTTCTTCAACAAATTCACCAACCAATTTATCTTGTACTAGCCAAGGTAACTTTCCATCAGCATGTGGACTGCCTAGTTGTCCGTATGCAGTACTTCCTATTGTAAAAACATGACCTGAAGTAGTGAGGGCAACAGTGATATTATATCCACATGCAATCTGATGGAAGTTATAGTCAATAAGGCCAGACACACATGTAGGAAGAAGATATGCTTCTTTGCTTCCATGACCCAAACGGTTTTTGTCACCATCGCCCCAGGTGAATAATTTCCTTGATGATACATTTGATATATTTGCACCGGATTGGCTCATAACCTCTACAATAGCTGCGGTATGTAATACTCCACATGCAACTTTAATAGTTTTTAGTCCACTTAATAATTGAACTTCCCTTGGATACGCAACACTTTCTCGATCCCCATGGCCTAAAACACCAAATGATCCATCACCAAATGTGAACAGTTTCCCATTTGAAGTTGCCAATGCTGAATGCCATCTACCACATGCAACTGAGAGAACTTGAAGCCCTTCCAAAGGACCAGACACCCTTTTTGGTATCCAATGGCTAACATCAGTTCCATGACCAAGAAGCCCAGCATTATAGGAACCATCACCCCAAGAAAACAAATCTCCAGATGTAGACACTGCACATGTATGACACTCACCACATGCAACTGAATCAACATTAGTAACTGCTAGATGTTCAACAAGGTGAGGGCGACTAAAATCTTTATCAATTCCATGACCAAGTCTACCCCCAGCTTCCTCTCCCCAAGTGAAAACCTCACCTTGCCTTGTAACAAGGGCAACATGTCGAACGCCACAAGAAATTTGATGAACATCCAGAACAACATTTGATTCTAAAGGCTTAGGAGTGAGCACATCAATTTTTGCAGGAAATGGGCTAATAAATCCATCAGTTGAAACTCCATCAGACCAAACCTCTCCCCATACATAAACATCACCTAGTGACTCTATATCATCAGGTCCAGAGCCTTGGCTTGAAGAGCTAGGAGTGCTTGAAATGCTAAGACGAAAACCATCTCCAGTACTTGTCCTTAATTGCATATTTGCACGTTCTGACCCCACATCTGAGCTTCCCAGACTCACAGAAGATTCACGAGAACTGTATTCAATTGATACTCTACCACGTGAAATACTTGAAGTGAACTCTAAGGCTGCACCAAAAGGACGACCAGTCTGAACAAAATCACCACCGTCTTGCAACTGAAATTGAAACATAAAAAATAGATTGGATTAGTTATTGAGCATTTTAACACCAATTAAAAAAATATTTTCATGGGCATGGAAAGAAAATATACTAAATTATCATCTTGCAACCCAAGTGCTTGTATGTTGAAAAATGACAAATTTCTATGTGGACTATTGTACCAAGGAATTACTTTGCGGCCCTGTAATATTTTTATTTTGGAGCTATATGACAACATGGAAACACATGCAACACAAAATATTAGATAATATAAAGGAAATAATCAGATCAAATTGGATCAAAGCCAACAATTTCCACATGAGTAACATTTAACAATAGATGCACGCTAATGTTAAGTTAAATTGTCTTGCATTTCAGTATCACGGTGACTCCCTAATGTTAACATAACTAATTACTATGTAATGTGAAAATATATATATTTTTTAAAAATACTGGCATTTTAATTGTTTGAGTATTAATTTCCTACACACCGACTACTTTACCTTGTAAATAAAAACTTCAGATGAAGGACAAATAAGAAAAAAGATCATCTATTTGAGTATGTGTCTGTGGGGGTAAGGGGTTATGATATTTAAGCGCTCATAAGGAATGAAATGTCATATATTGCTAGCAACGAGCATTTGCATATTAGATTATGTATTAAAGAACGAGTTTAAAAACTGAGGATGGTTATGTGTTCAAAAACTTCGAGGATGGTCACAGGAAAATAATTTTAAGTAGTAGTTATAGGAAGTTATAAAAGTTGAATAAATTTTTTAATTATTTTTTCATAAATGGTATATCAGTAGTTTGGCATTTTTTTGGGGGATAGTTTCAAAAAAGGAAAAAGAGGACAATAAAAGATGTTTTTTTTTTTAATAAAATGATGCCAATGTATGAGGGGAAATAGCGTTTGATGTCTTTATCAAAAGATTTTTTTCATTACTCCCTCAACAATTAGTTATTAAAAATCATTTGTATAATACCTCTCAAGCATATGTTCATAGTTTCATTAACATCTCCTTAGGATGGGATCACACTCACTTATTGATTCTATCAGTAAGGATTAAATGACTCTAGCTTACTATTGGAAAATTATATACCAAATTAATAAAAAAAAATTAATTATTGACCAAATAATGATAATAACTTGCAATCTTATTTATTTATACATACATACATACATATATATATATATATATATATATATATATATTTGTTTTGATTTAATGACCACAAGTTCAAGCAACAGGGTATCTGCTATGCATGGTCATGACAGCTAGTATATGCAAATATATAATGCAAGACTTTTCCATAGACAGGGATGAATTGAGTCATTGGCGATATTTTCACGCTAGTGGTTGCTGCTTTTCTAATTTGATTCACTTAATATAGTGACAAAAAAAAAAAAAAAAAGATGGCTTATTTTTAAAAATATAATATATTTGGCATGATAGATCTCTCAAAGACTGTAACGACTATAGAGTCAAGCAGGATGGATGAATGGGAGGAGTGCACTTAATGTGTGGTGCAATAAATATACACTTAACGAACTTTTGAGATGCAAGTGTGAGATGAAAGAGTTCTCAAAATAAATAAACAAGTAAATAACAAAACTAAGGACCAATAAATTTGCACGTAAGGATAGCTTATAACACCAAATGGAGAAAAATGAGAACATAAAAAAAAAAAAAAAACAAAAGAAGGCCTGTTGTATGTAATCGATTCGAGAAATAATTGCACAAAGCGAGTAAGAGGTATGGCTTAGACTGCAAAATTTTTCTCATGACACATAACTTTGTAATAGCTCAAATTAAAGTTGCTAGTAAACAATTTTGGATTTTCATGCAGTAAACACGATTTATCAAATTAACACTATTGAAGGCAAAGAAAGCAACAAAAAGTAAAATATATGTAAAATATACTCTAAGGTGATTTCATGACTAATTATAATATAAAAAGGAATCGAATGGCTACTTATACATGTTAATACTGAAATGAAAAATCTTACGTCAGATATATCGCTCTTAGTACGCCTATTATGATGTTGGCCACTAGAAATTAAAGCCTTGAGGCCAGCAAACCAAACCTCTGCTTCAACTTTGTCCTTGCAGATCTATAAATTAGGAACAATAAAGCATAACTAATAGACTAAAATTTATCATCAAGCAGGAAAAAGCTCGCAGAAGTAGTAAAATAATTCTGATGGTTTAATATCACTTACCAGATCAAGAGATCTTTCACCGTTGTTATATAGAAGTGAAAATGACAAGTAATCCTTTTCAGGGCGCAAATACCTTCTAAACACAGGCTGTAAGGATAACAAAAAAGAAAGGGAAAATATTAGTGACTTTTAATCTAACCTTTGGAAACAAAAATTTTGCCAGGGTGATACAAAAAAATAAGCTGAATAAATCACTAAAATAAATTATCAAATTAGCTACGAAAGAGAAGTATTCAACTCACAGTTCTTTGTCCAGGGATAATTCGTGCCACTGAAGATAATTTCAAATTCCTTTCTTCTCCGTGCGAGAACCAGATCAATGTTTTTTCATCCTGTGACCAAACATTGAAGTAGTTGAAGTTTTGGAAAATATATTATGACTGTCCTTGAGATATAGGTCTTATGCACCATGTGCATATAAATGTGCATGCACACATGCACATAGAGATCCACGCAAGTGCATGTTACTGAGAAAGGGATATGGGAATTTTAAACTGTGGTGCATAAAGCACATAATTAAGTATGGATACACAAGACTAAATTTTCAGGAACATTTCCTATACATGGTCAATCAAATTTAAGCAAAAAAATTGTAAGCATAAGAGATAACCAATTACGAAAATGAAAACCATAATATAAAGTTCTAAAAAGCATTCATAAAGTATTACTTAGAATTTTATGTCCTACATCACATTAATATGGTTCACCGGAGTTATACTTATTATTATCATGGACAATGGCACCAAATCTACTACTCTACTCAATTAAGAAAGCATTACTGCTTGTCAATTATAGGAAATCAACTCTGATGAGGATCAACATGTCTTGTGTATCCCTTTTACTAATATGATGACAAGTGGACGACCTCCCAATGTCCACTCCTTTGCTAACATGGTGATGCGTGGATGACCTCCAAATGTCCACTATTGTTTATATCTGTTTTGCAGGAACACATGGGATCAATTGAAGATCTTCTACTTCTTTGATGAAAGACTTTTTTTATGTGAAGACTTTGTTATTGTGTTAATTTATATTTTACTTGGATATGTTATTTCAAGATTATTAGGTGCTTGAAGACCATATTTGAAGACCCAAGTGAAGAATTGAAGACCAACTCAAGACCCATGTGGGCCCCACACAGCGTAATGGGCCCCACACGAGTTTGGCCTTCCTTTTTGGCACATGTTTAAGTTTCAAATTAGAATTGTAATAGTGCAAGACAACTAAGCTTGAGTTGTGTGCCTATGAGTTGGAGTTCCTTGTTTTTTAGTAAGTATTAATTGTGTTAGGTTGAGAGTGTTTAATGCTTTGTCTCCCATACTAGTTGTTAGGTTGTCTTTTAGTGTGAGAGTTGTTGAGAGTGTTTAATGCTTTGTCTCCCATGCTATGCCTATATATATCCTTCTCATTGTAAGATGAAGATAGTTGAAGTTGAATTTAGAAGAAGCATTTCTTTGCTTGAGCTTGTAAAGTTTGTTCCTCGCCTTGTGAGTGAGTAGTGTGAGACTACGGCTTTCTCTACGGAGATCAAGTGGTGAGAGACCACTAATCTATCCAGCAACTCCATCATCCCCTCCTCCATCAACGCCACACGGCCACCACCAACATACACCCACACGGTCACTTCCCCGACACTCCATAGCTGCGTTCGTCTTGGTGTTTCAAAGCTTGTACAGAGGATTTACAGTGTGATCTAACTACGTGTGGAACAAAGTCAAGTCATCCAAACAATTCTCTTGGTAATTTCAGCACTTGTGTTTGAATCCTTGTTATATTTTGTGAACCTTTGCTAGTAAATTAAATCACATCTTAGAATAACCCTTTTGAATCCATAAATTGCAACATTGGTACTTGCTAGTTTAAATCACTTGAATGAATGTTTGCTAACATAGAGCATAAATTCTTGAATCTTTGAAATATCAACTTTTCAACATATAACTTGATTCCTTTGTGAAAGAACCAATTGGGACTTAATTGCTGGACAAGTCATACACCTTTTCAAAATTCGACAACTTGTGAAAGGTAGCATAATTTATAATGTTTATGTTGGTTAATCAAATTCTCAAATCAAAGTTTTTTGAGTGTATGTGCTTGTGTGAGGGTTGAACCGTAGGACATAGGTTGACCATTCTCGTCCTACATCATCTTGGTATCAGAGCCTAGGAAAAATTAGGCAAACCCTCTAAGTCCCAACATCTTCATTTTTCTGCCACCAAATTGATGTACAATTTTCTCTATCAAAAACTTCCCATATTCAAAAAGTTTGAATACAAAAGTTGTGTAAAATTCTCTTAGCTTTCTTTTGATACCAAGATCACCCTATTTGGAGCTCTCCAGCAAAAGTTATGCCCCAAATATTGAAGGGCATTCGTGGGTGAAATTGCCCATCCATTAGCAGCTCGCAAGATTTCAGTACTTTCTGAAACAGTCGACGGTTTGGCCCAATTAGTCGATGGTTTTGTCCAGAACAACCCACCTACCTTTTGAGTTTTAGGTTAACACTTGAGCCTACTTTGTGTGATCAAACACCATTCGGGTACCCTAGTGTTGTTCAAGTCCTTCCCCAACCCCTAGGATGTCTACTCAAGTCGAGAATCCTTATCTAGGTCATAGGATTGATAGAGAAAGTCCTCCCCTCCCTCCACAAAGGCGAGTGAATCGCCAAGACGAATTTGCTAAGAGACCCCCACGTCATGAGCCCTATGCCCAATGTTGACCTTATAGGTCATTCCCGGTTTTGATAATGACAAATACTCTTTGTATTTGATGACCTTCAAGTTTGTGTGCAGGATCATACTAATTGGATCATATTGATGACATGCAGCCACTTGAAGAGAAGCGAAGACCCGGCATATTTATTCATTGTATTTTCTATTTGGGTGTGTAATTTTAATTAAGAAAAGGTCTATAATAATCTGCATATCATGCATGTAGGATCTATAAGCTCAAAACCTTAGAGAGACCTTAGGGATCACACCCTTCGGTCGACCGACGCCAGGTTTTTTGGCGTACTTAAAAAGGTCATAGAGAGACCCTAGGTCCCAACACTTGCACGTAAGAAAGTCCCCAATATCACTTATAATATCAGGGAAATTAACTTGGGCAGAATTGGACTTAAAATGAAAATCACTGTGAGAGGTCGGGCGACCGAACCCCAGGTGTTCAAAACACCTCGGGCACCTGAACCGTTGGGAAGTCAGCGGGTTGGCCAGGTTTTGGGTGACCGAAACTAAAATGAACGTATCGCCCTCGAGCGACCGAACCTGTGTCACGGTACTTTTCACCAACCCGGGCGACCGAACCTTTACTTTATAAATGGCCTTGGGCAACCGAACACTGAAGTTCGGTTAACCGAATATTAGACCGGGCGACCGAAGTGCGGACAGTGTCTAAATCGCCTTGGTTCAGCCAACCGAACCTAGAATCAGGCTACCGAACGTTTAAAAATAGCTTTTTGAGTTGAGTCTATTCAGGCGACCGAACTAAGGTTCAGCCACCCGAATCTCTCAGGTTAAAATTAATTTTTACTGAAATTAAAAAGGGTAAACTAGGTTAATTTTTCTAAACTTGTTTTAAACTTTTCTAATTATCTCCATTGAGTCCACAACGGTTAAAAATTTCCCCTTACCTATATATACACGTTCATTTGCTTAGATTAGAAAGGATTAGCAAATTGATTAGGGCCAAAATTCTCTCAAAATCAAAAATCCTTTTTTAGCCTATACTACTCCCAAATACTGGTACACTCCATTCTCTTTGATCTTTTAAGTGTTGTGAGTATTTCAAAAGTGATTGTGCTTAATCTTCCTAACTAGTACTCTCATTTGCTATATTGTTTGGTTGATTTTATTTGAGAGTATAGCATTAAGTTCTTCCACCAATTTTATTTAATAAATCTTGAGTGGGAAGACTTAAAAGGTTGTGGTTCTTGCATTGTCATTGCAAGACACTTAAGCCTATATTTTGTGTGCAAAATCATTTTCAAAGCTTGCATTCAAACACTCTTTGTGCTTAGTATATTGAGAACATCTTGTTGAGTTTGTTTGAATCACCTTGCTAAGCATATTTCAAACCTTGATATGATTTTGTAATATTCATATACTGTATTTCAAATCTTGCTTTGATATACACTCTTGATCTAGATTGATTATCTATACTTATTTGAGTGTTCAGTACACATTAGAGCACCGAACTTATAGTTCATACATCATTGAGGTGCATTGATTATATTGTGTGTGGTGGTACATATCACCTTGTGTAAGAAGCATTTGTTTGTACGTAAATTTTATATCATTGGTTGTATTCCAGGCGTGGGGCCTGAAGAGGGAGACTAGCCCTGTGGAATAGTCCCGGATTGGCTTAGACCCGGTTAGGAAAGCTAGGCGCACCATCCTGGTAAGGTGTAGGTTGAGGTCAGCCCTGTGCTAATTGACTTGGTTGTAACTGGTGCTACTCCACCCGTTAAGTGAGCATTAGTGGAATCCTCGGGCTTGCGAGAGCTAGAGGTGGGGACGTTGGCACAATTGGCCAAACCCCGATAACATATCGTGTGTGCATTTGATTTTTCCGTAATTTATTTACCGCACGTGTATGTTATATTGTGAATGCTGCGCATGATTTAATTTCCGTACGTTATATTTATCTACGCATTTGGAATTGCATAAACAGACCCTAGGTTGTGTATCTACTACTGCTGGATAGTTTAACCTAGGAGATAAATTTTTAAAATACCAATTCACCCCCCTCTTGGGAATACACCAAAGCTAACACCCAACATTGGGATGATAAGGACTATGACGTTGATAACCTTCACGTTAGGAGATCTTACCAAAGGGGCGATCGTGATCCTTATAAGGATGTAATGAGGATAGAAGACCCCACCTATGATGGGCAGATGGACCCTAAAGTCTTCCAAGATTGGTTGACTAGGATGGATTCCTATTTTGATTGGAATAAGATGACTAACCCTCGTCAGGTTAAGTTTGCAAAAATGAGGTTAATGGGGCAAGCCAAGCTCCATTGGATGAATGTCAAGAGGCAGGAAGTGAGGTTAGATCATCGACCCTTTGAGCATTGGGATCTAATGAAGCATAGGTTAAGGGAGAGGTATGTACCCTTTAGGCATAGAGAGCACCTTATGGATCAGATTTACAGCTTGTGCCAGGGTAGCATGACTGTTTCAAAATACATGAGTCAATTCGATGAGTTGTCTATAAGATGTAGTGTCTACAAAACTGTTAGTCTACATATCTCCTGATTTTCTAGAGGATTAAATCCTGAACTAAGGAGAGAACTGTTTCCCCATCACATTGACTCACTTAAGCATGCCTTTAATTTGGCACATGATTATGAGCAAATGAGTAAAGCTCAAATGGGAAGGAAATTTGGAAACACCTCCATTGACACTTATCAAAGACAAGCCACATCGTATGAGAAGACTAAGCCCACCAACACGAGTCAAGTAACTTCTAGAGGTAGCAATCCCATAGTCCAACAACCTATGGACAAAGGAAAAGCACCCATGACTGGATCCTCTCGCCAGAGTTCTAGCAGTGCAGTGTGCTTCAGGTGCCATAAACAAGGACACCTTTCTGAACAATGTCTCACTAGGAACTTGGCGCTTGATAAGGAAGGTGGTGAGAAAAGGAAGAAGGAAAAGACAGAAACTAATGAGACTAAGGCACCCCTTCCTAAGCACGAAACACCATTGGAAGTATCACCTATACTTTCTGAGTGTGAGGATGTCATCTCTAAGCCACGTAGTGAGTTACCTCCCTTAAAAGATACCCAATATGTCCTTGACCTTGTTCCTTGTTCATCTATGCCTAATCTACCACCGAAGTCTAGAGTGAGTGAGTGAGCAGATTGATACATTTGCAAAAACACATACATGATCTACACTCTAAAATAAGAATAAAAATTAATGATTACGCGTCAAAGTTGCGTAATTAGACGTTTAAAATCATGCATTAAAGATTATAATTTTAATTAAGTGCCTAATTATGTTCATTATTTAGCCATTGGACTCAATTCACAATGTTTGAATTTTTATTCTATTTTATCCATAAACTTACGAATATTTATGTTTAATTATTATAGGATAATATTCGGAAGTTAAAGGAGACACAAAAATGCATTGAAGTCATACCATGCATGCGCGAGAATGCAAAACCAAGAAAGCCATGTGCGTGAAGAAGTAAGGTGGCCATGATCGTGGAGAAGAGAAAATGTAAATAATCCTCGCCCGTGTAATGAAATTGGAAGACATGGATCGTGAAGAAGCCATGTGCATGTTTCTGCTGGGCTTCAAAAACGAAGCAGGCCATGTGAATCATTGGGAAGCTGGGCCGCGTGCCATGCATGCAAAAGATGTAGGCCCATGCAGACAACATGCGGAGCAGGAACGTGCGCTGGGCCGAATTGCATAAAAGGAAGGCTTGGAGACTGGGCTTGATGTGATCACGTGAGGAGGTCCCATGCAAGCGGCTGGAGTCTCTCTGGGCCATGTGCAGGTTCACAAAGAGGGGCAGCCGAATACACAACGAAAGGAGGTGAGCTGGCCTTCATCATGCATTGACATGACCACGTAAGTGAGTGGGCTGGCCCATGTGCTGGAGACTGGAGTCTTGGGCAGCCAAATTGAGAGTTGCTTTGGGGGCATTTAATGTAAAGAAGAGGCTAGGTTTTAGAGAAGTTTTTTTTTAGGTCTTCTTTTTCTTTTTTGGTACCAGCGCCGCACAGGGGCTGTGTTGGGAGGGAGAACCCGAACTACTGCAGCACTCCACATGGCTTTTTCTTCTTCTCTCTCATCTCTACTTCTCTCTTTACTCTCTCTCTCTCTCTTACATTTAAATAATTGTTTAAGTTATTATTATTGTTACTTTCAGTTTTATTTTATTTAAAGTCTCTGTTGGAATTTTAAATTTTATTTGGATTATTTACATTATTAAATTCAGAGTCTTTTCTTTTTATTTAATATCATTGTTGGAATGAATTTTGGTTTGGATTATTTTTCATTGTTAAGTTCGGTTTGTTCTTTTTAAAATCTTTCTTTAGAATTTGAGTATTTGTTGGGTTCTATTTATCTTAAGTTCGGTTTATTTGAAATTTTAGTTATTATTGTGTTTTAGTATATTATTTAAGTTGTTGGGTTAAGTTTAGTTTTTAAGTTGGTATTTAATTGAGGATCTTATGGTTGAATGCTCAAACCTAGGATCTATTTCTTGTCTGAATGTTTAATCGTAGGATTGTGTGCCACATTTAATTTTGTTATCTTTTATCTTATTGTGTGGATGAATCATTGAGCAAGAAATATTAATTGTGTTAATTTTCCCGTCGTTTATTTACCGTACCCGTTTCTTGTCGTTAATTTTATGCATGTTAGATTCTTAGTTTATGTTTTGTGTTATTTTAATTTAGTCATAAACTTTCAACAATCTAGAAAAACGAATCTGAACAGTGTTCAGTAAAATTTGTTTTCTTATTTTCTTTTTCTATTTTACGTGAGTTTGAAACCGATATGCATTTCCTGAGGAGACGATCTGACCTTCTGGGCTAATTAGTACACGACAGAACTCCTACACTTGGAATAGCCTTTGTGCTGCTCATTTTTAGAGTGAGTCAATTAACTTACATTGTAAATGTAGTACTGATATACATCACAGGTTGTAAGAATTTTCAAAAGGCGATATGGTTATGGTCCGCATTCGTCCTGAGCAGATTCCATTAGAAAAGGTAAGAAAGTTGCATGCAAAAAAAATGGAACATTTCAAAATTTTAAAGAAAATTAGTTCTAATGATTACATGGTTAATATTTCAATTGATTTTGGCATAAGCACTGTGTTTAATGTTGAAAATCTAACCCCTTTTCTTGAAGCAGCATCTTTCGTGGAGCCTTCAAATTCTAACCCTGCAGGTGATCCTACCCCATTCCCCACTCCTCTTGAACCTGAAACCCCAAAGTTGCCTTTGCCTCCAACTTTACCCATACCAAAGAAACTTGATGAGATTTTGGATGACAAGACAACATTCACACGAGCAGAATAATACCAAAAGTTCTAGGTCAAGTGGAGATACAAGCCACTTTCCGAGAGGAGCTGGATACTTAAAGAAGACCTCCTTCATCACAACTCGGAGTTGTATTCCCAGTACATCGCCTCTAATTCTTTAGAGAAGAATTCTTTTGGGCCCGAGAGATATGATGGGATCAACATGCCTTGTGTATTCCTTTTACTGATATGATGACACATGGATGACCTCCCGATGTCCACTCCTTTGCCGACATGGTGACGCGTGGACGACCTCCAGAAGCCCACTATTATTTATATCCGTTTTGCAGGAACACATGGGATCAATTGAAGATCTTCTACTTCCTTGATGGAGGATTTTTTTTTATGTGAAGACTTTGTTATTGTTTTAATTTATATTTTGCTTGGATATGCTATTTCAAAATTATTACGTGCTTGAAGACCATATTTGAAGACCCAAGTGAAGTATTGAAGCAAAGTCCAACTCAAGATCCATGTAGGCCCCACGTGGCCTAATAGGCCCCACACGGATTTGGCCTTCCCTTTTGGCACATGTTTAAGTTTCAAATTTGTATTGTAATAGTGCAAGACAACTAAGCTTGAGTTGTGTGCCTATGAGTTGGAGTCCTTGTTTTTTAATAAGTTTTAATTGTGTTAGGTTGAGAGTGTTTAATGCTTTGTCTCCCATACTAGTTGTTAGGTTGTCTTTTAGTGTGAGAGTTGTTGAGAGTGTTTTATGCTGTCTCCCATGCTATGCCTATATATATCCTTCTCATTGTAAGATAAAGAAAGTTAAAGGTGAATACAGAAGAAACATTTATTTACTTGAGCTTGTAAAGCTTGTTCCTCTCCTTGTGAGTAAGTAGTGTGAGACTACGGCTTTCTCTCCAGAGATCAAGTGGTGAGAGACCACTAATCTATCCAGCGACTCCATCATCCCCTCCTCCATCAACACTACACAGCCACCACCAACATACACCCACACGGTCACTTCCCCGACACTCCATAGCTGCGTTCGTCTTGGTGTTTCAAAGCTTGTACAAAGGATTTACGGCGTGATCTAACTACGTGTGGAATAAAGTCAAGTCATCCAAACAATTCTCTTGGTAATTTCAGCACTTGTGTTTGAATCCTTGTTATATTCTGTGATCCTTGCTAGTAAATTAAATCACATCTTAGAATAACCCTTTTGAATCCATAGATTGGAACATTGGTACTTGCTAGTTTAAATCACTTGAATGAATATTAGTTTGCTAACATAGAGCATAAATTCTTGAATCTTTGAAATAGAAACTTTTAAGCATATAACTTGATTCCTTTATGAAAGGAACCAATTGGGACTTAATTGCTGGACAAGTCATACACCTTTTCAAAATCCGACAACATGTGAACTAAAACATGATTTATGGTGTTTACGTTTGGTTGATTTAATTCTTAAGTTAAAGTGTTTTGAGTGCATGTGCTTGTGTGAGGGTAGAACCATAGGACATAGGTCAACCATTCCCGTCCTACATCAAACTCTTTCTTGCTAATAAAGAAACAAATATTCAAATCCATACTATGTTTTAATTATGACTATGTCAAAATTTCCAATGCATATATAGCCCCTCTAGTTCAATCCCCATTCTCAGCCTGTAATCCAGAAAATTTTGAATTCATAATTTTACTTCACCACTAATTTTATTAAAATATACAAAGTAGAAGAATAAGTTGCAACCTCCAAATATTCAAGAATTGAAGCCAATTTATGCTTCGTTTGGCAGCATAGATTTTACGCCTTGAATTTGGATTTGATTGGATTCAATACAATTTTGTATTACATTTTGTCTAAATTCACACAAATTCCAAGGCCTCTCCCGAAACATAGGATTAGTGAATGCATGTGGGATTGGACGTTTGTTCCAATTTCTATTCGGGGTGTGAGGTGAGGTTCATTCTACACCTCTTTTGTTCAAAGGCAAGTCCTTGGATTTGTGTCTATAACAATTATATGGATGTTGATTTGTAAGAGTGATGGAAAAGGGTATGGATTAGAATCAACATTAGATTTGAGAAATTAGATTTCTGAACATTTAGGCATACTTTCACCTAGGTCAAAGGATCTCTAGAAGTCGAATATGATTGGTAGATTTTGTGTTAGGGTCAACGCGTAACTCTAAAAGAAAATCTCTTCAAATTGGTATTAAATTGACTAGAAAGGATGGCGCTATTTGTTTTGTTCTTGATTATGAAAATGAAAACTGCGGGTGCAGGCATCCCACTTTCCTTCCTGGCATATATTTGCGGAGCTTTCAATTTCAAGTGTGTTTTAAGAGCTGTGGAGAGGAAGTAGCCAAACCTTGAGGGGGCGTTTGGTTCACAGAATGTGAGTGTATTACGAATATAATATTCCAATAATGTGATTATATACCCATGCTTAGTTCACAAAGGAATTTTATATTCCAATAATCTCACATTACCAATTACATCATTTAATTATATTTTAGGAAAATTTTATTATTATTTAGAAGGTGGTATTGTAACTTTTCTAAATTAGGTTAACGTGTTCTTTGGCAAGGGAAGTTGGAGATGGAATGATGTTTTTTGGGGCAAGTGCAGCTAGGATGAGGTCAACTGGGTTTGCCAGGACAAAAAAACTAAGATTGTGTGTATATTCATATAAAATAGAAATCCAAGGAAAATTTGGAATCTAATGCAGTATCAGTATTTAGAAACTATAGCAGGGTTTGGGCACCGAGGTGGTAGCCTAGTTGGTACAGACTTATCTTCCATGTCTCTAAGGTCAGTGGTTTGAGTCATAAGTCGAAACTGCTTGCTGGATAGTGCCTGACCTTGGAACATGCAGAGAGGTTTTAAACCACTAAAGCTTCAGTGGGCTGTGGTGACGGTCCCGGTCCTTGGGTCGGGTAGCTGTGACTCAACCCAGACATTCTGTAGCAGGGGAGAGCCCCTATAGTAATGCACAGGGGTCGCTATGTTGGTTGCCCACTGCTCCCCATTTCTTACCGAGCACCCAAAAAAATAAAAATAAATAAATAAATAAATAAAAAGCAAGGTGGTGTTTGGGAGATTCCCAGATAACAAATTCTTCTGGGTGAGTGCAGCTAAGCTGATAGTAATTAGGGTTGACATGATGAAAAATTCTACACACACATTCATATAAAATTGAAGGTTAGGATAAAATTTGAAATTTCGAATAATACAATTGCTAAAAATAAATGTTATAGTGAGATTATATAACTTCCATACTAATTCAACTTAACATTACGGGCATTGAATTGATTGTTCTAGCACTAGTCTCATTTAGGATGGTTTCGCAGTTTAGTGCACTATGGTCCTATGGTCCACCTTGTAGAATCAATAAAGTTAGGTCAAAACAATAGAGGACCATTGTTATCTATTGGTTTGACTTTTCATTCCAGCGCCTCAAAGTCTGAAAAATGACTGAATTTTCAAAATTCAAGTATAGAAAATTATGGGATTAAGGATTTGGGAATTGATTTAAAAAAAATACAAATATCTTAGATATTTTGATGACTAATTGGTGTGAAACCTGCATTTAGGGGTGGGTAAGAAACTGAGAAATCAAACCAAATTGTAAAACTGAACCAAAAAATCGGTTAAGCATTTTTTTGGTTCGATTTCAATTCGAAATTTTTAATTTTTTCAGTTCTCGGTTTGGTTTTGGTTTGGCTCATTCAATAGCCACAATTAATTGAACTAAACTATATTAATATAAATATATATAATACATATTATATAGATTTTAATAGTAAAAATTTTGTGTTGCTCTAAAATTGGTACTTAAATTTTACTGCTGAATATTTTAAATTCACATGATTATTATGAAAGAAAAAAAAATAGAAAAAGTATTATTTTTTGTGACTTCAAAATTTTAAATTGTGTTAACGGTTTGGTTCAGTTAACCATTGGATATTGATCTAAAAATCGATTAACTAAATTTTGGTTAACCGTTTTAAGCAGTTTGGTTTCAGTTAGCATTTTCTAGCAAGCAAAACTTCAGTTCAATTAACAATTCAAGAGGTATGGTTCGGCTACCTGCATTGTGTTCCCAGATTTTCATTTATTTCCTTGTTGGCAATTCTTAAAAGGCTTAATACTCTAGAGTCTAGATAGAGTTGCAAATTTTGGTTTTTTTGGGGGGTGGTGGAACAAATGACTCAAACTGCAGGGCTTGCTCAGTTTCCACTGAAACTAGGGGTCAGATATTCTTTGATGGTCAATATATTGGGAAAATCTATATGGCAGTCGCTGCAGAGTTCAACAATCAAGGGGCTTCTCAATGCTGGAAGAGTAATTTAAACTGGATTGCTACATTATGCACTACTTGCTTTGAGGATCTCTGTAGGCTTGTCTGAATCACTTGCATCTAACATTGTTGGAAAGCAAGAAATCTGCTTATTTTTTAAGAGGAGGACTATAAACACTGAAAGAATTACTAGCCAAATTAGTTTTATGTAAAAAATATATGTACAAGCCTTAAAGGTTTTGATTTCTTGCCTAATTTTTTAGCTCTAGCCAACAGGGAATTTTGTTCATTGGCTATTTTTCCTCTCATAAATATATTAGTTCTTAATTCTTCCAAAATAATAATAATAATAATAATAATAAGTGTGAGCACTTCAAGGAAACAATAAGTGGAGGCTTTGAAAGTAGGTTGTGCTTTGTCTTGCAAATTGTTTGTTAACTCTTACTAAGAATGAATAAGATATGGTTGAAGTTTGTATAAGTAGGAGCAAAATTTTTTTGGGAGCCAACTGCAATACGTTCCAAATGAGATCAAGTAATGCTAGGTTTAATAAGGATAAGAACAATGATAACATAGAAGTTAGTAAGAATTAAAAATGGTCGTGAAGGTGCTTACCCTTGGAGGTTCTGAAGTTGGCGCCAGTAATTATAAGATTCAAAATGCTAATGATTAATGACAGTTAATTGTTGTAAAATGGGTGGTCTAAGAGAATGAAGTAAGGTTGTGAAAGCTGACTAAAGGCTTTTGATTATGAAGTGCCAAAATAGCACTATGGCTAGAATAAGTCATAAAACATGTAATTGTTAAATTGTGGAGGTTAAGATTTGAATTTGGAACAAAAATGGTATGTTGGTAGGTTTCTTTAGACTTTCTTGTGCTCTCTGCTTTATTTGAATTATGTCGCAGTGTTTTTGTCAAATACTTACATTAGTTTGCTAAAAATTGAGGTTTTCTTGGCAAGAATTGCTTGGGGGGTTTTCTTGTTATATACATCTCATGACAATTCTTTTGGGGAGTGGCACTCATGATGGTGCATTATCATCCAACATAGCCACCTAAAGAGATTGGAAATTAGGATAAAATTTTATAGAGACTGACATTATTAGATGCAAGGTTATTGTGTTTCATCAAGAGGTAGTGTGGTTAAAAAATTAATATTTTAAGTGCCTATCTATCTATATCTATATATATGAAACCTAAACCATAGCACCAACCCCAGTACTGACACATGGCACTGGTTTTTTTCCCTTTTCTTTTTTGTATCCAAATTTTTCTTTTGTTTTTTAAAGCTTTTGTCCTCACTCCCCCTCTCTCTCTCTCTTGCTTTACTCTCACTCAGGGTAGAGAACGAGGTCTGCCAATATTTCTTTTAAATTCAAATTTTTGATTTTTTCCTGGCAAAGGCAGGGGCCCACGCAGGTCCCACATTTTTTTTTATTATAACACTGATTTTTTTTTCCTCTCTCCAATATAGACAGGGGGGCCTCATGCAGGCCCTGCAATTTTTAAATTTATTTTTAACTACTCTATTTGGCCCATGTGAGTCCCACTAAAATTTTAAAATTATTTTTTAAATTCCTCTATCTCTCTCTCTCTCCATGTGGCTTCATTAATTTGTTTAATTATTTTTTAAACTACTCTCTCTCTTTTATGAGACAAAATTAAAAAAAATCTCAATATCAATGAATTTCACTAAAATAATCTCTTTTTTTTTAAATTGGTCCCAACTTAACAACTTTCCATCATTTTCTTTCTTAATACTTTTATTATAAAATTAATTTAAATTATAAGTTCTTACTTTCTTTATCTTTGGTTTATTTTTACATCCACTAAAATTATATGATTAATTTTAATTTATATTATTCAAAAATATAGAAGTACATATACCATGTTCATTTTTTTTATATACAATATATACATTAAAATTAGAATAAATTATTGGAATTATTTTTAAAATATTCGATAAAATATATACAATACAATAAATTTTCTCCACTAAAATTATAGAATTAATTTTAATTTATATTTTTAAAAAATATAAAAATATATATATTGTGTTACATTCCTGTTTACATACACTATATACATTAAAATTAGAATAAGTTATTGGAATTATTTTTAAAATATTCAATATAATATATACAATAGAATACAATTTTTCTTTTTCCACCAAAACTTTCCAATAACAAAATATTTCAATTATATATAAATATATATATAAATACATAAACACATGTAAATTTAATAAATGTTCAACTTTCCATATGCTATAAAATAAAATATTTAAATTTTACTCAAGTTTAAAATATTTTAATTATCATTCAATATTAGTATGGTCTATATTTGTATTTTATTTTTCTCAATTAGTTTGACATTTAAATTAGTATGGTGCAAATAAATTTATATCATATGTACATGTCTGTAACATTTTTAAATATTATGTATTACATGTAATTTTTATAAATATTATATTACTCATATAAATTATCAATATTTTAATTTTTATAAATATTATATTACTCATATAAATTATCAATATTTCACAATCTGTTGAACAAAAAATGTAAAATAATGTGTTAAACTCTAATATTATTGTTAAAACTAATTATTGAAGTACATATGCATGTTTGGCGCAAAGTGCGGGTTGATTCTACTAGTTTAGTATAAACTTGTACCACTTATCTTCATACATTGTGATACTATAGCTGCTATTAGAAGAGTGTATAGTCAATATTATAATGGAATATTAAAACAGATTATAAAACATGGAGTCATAAGTGCTAATTTTGATGATGTGTTATTAACATTATACATGCAAGATCTAACAAAAACATTGCATAACCGATAATAAAACTCTAACTAGAGACAAAATGCAGAATATATCTATCAAGAAGAATGTGACTAAAGCTTAAAAATGAAATTGAAATACCTGAGGAAACTTGAAATAAGAGGTAGACGAATCATAGATCGTATAGGTAGAAAGCTAAAAGAATTTCAATTTTGTGTTCCTTCTTATATTATTGGATGCTTACTAGTGGTTTATCCAATGAGGAAATATTTTAAATTTCTGTAGTGTTTTAATTTGCTCTTATTGATGTACGTGCAGTTGGGATGGGCACACCAAATAGTGTGGAAGTAGGGCTGCTTCCTATGAGACCGGAGCTTAATCTCTAAACCATTCATGAAAACAAGGATCTAAGTACATGGTTGTAACATGCATGTTGTCTATCTTATTTTATATTCAAGGTATCACTTGTGTAACAAACTTTGCATGTGCTAAGTACTTGTTGATTAAGGCTAAGTCCATTTTGATTTTAACACAGGAGCGCTTGAAACACTAAATGGGATCCAAAGGCAGTGCCACCCTCAGTAAGAATGATATTCTATTTTTACTCATTTCCTTCTTTTTTTTTATTAAAATAAGTGGGGATTGTTGGATATTTTAATAAAAACTCTATTCCTTTAATTTGCTCAATATTGCCTTGGCAAGAGTGTAAGAGTTTGTTTTATTATGTTCCCCTCTTTTTGAGAAGCTGTACCTTTAAAATATTACAATTCCATGAAGATGTGAAACAGGGGTATAAGTGGGCTTGTATTCCAATTTGCTAGTATTGCTCCCCTTTATGAAAAGCTTACTAGATCTTTGCTCAACCATGTTACACATGCATTACAACTATATTACAGTTTCTATTTTTATACACATGTCTAATATTTCTACTTTTAAGGTTTTAATTTTTTATTTAATTTATCCTACAATTTCAAACTTAATTTTTTATTTAGTATACTCATTTTTATTGTTTATTTTGAGGGCTCATCACAAGCCTATAAATGGAGCTTATGCTCCAATCTCCTCCATCTTAGTGGTGAAATCTCTTTTTCTTCTTCTCTTATTTCTAGTTTTGGACAAAGAAATAGTACTATAAATCTTCAGTCTCTTGAGACCCCACAGCTTCTTGAGAGCTACTAGCAAGTTGGTGTTTTGGAGATGGTAGAGGTATGACTTGTCTTTAATGTTTTGTACCAATATAACTAATAGGACCACTAATAATCTTTGAGAAAGTGTGATTTATCCCTTGCTTAGCTGCAATTTAATTGTTCTTGTTAATAATTTTATTTAAAATATTTTAACAACTAATTACTACAAAAGTTTTATGTTGGTTGCAATTCTACACTGATGATATCCACATTCAAAAATGAAAAAAAAGCCTGATTTTATATCTGCAATACAAACGAGAATGATAAATTTTTCCAATATTACTACATTCAATTTCTTACTTGAAATATCGAAATTCTTAATATAGAGACTACAAACTCTTGAAGGAAATCTAACACGTAAAAAGCTTGAAGTTTACCAAGATGCATCTTCTAGATGCCGTTGTAGTCATCACAATAAGACAGTTGCAAACAAGAAATCATATGAATGCCCCAAAATAAGAGATTAACAAACAAAAGATACGTCAATCTGAGCAAATTTAATTACAAGTTGCTAACATCTGTTATTGCATTTTCACCTTATTCTCTTTTCAGCAATTTGTGTACATAACTGATTAAATTCTCTTTATGCACATTTATATATAATTTCATTTCATAAATGATAGTGCAAAAACTATCATATGCATTTCTCATGAATCCTTTCCCTGCACTAAAGACTATTACCGAAAAAAAGAAGTCAGAAAACAAAAGACACAAATGCATAGAAACCTACAGGAGTGTCAAATTTATAGGTATGTCTAAATAATAGAAAGTCTTCATTCTGGAGAAATGTTATGCAACTGCAGTAACATGATAACATCTATGGTTGACATAGAAAGATAAGCAGCTGATGAACCCTATCATATGCATTAAGACAGAATAATTGAACATCTCAATATAAACAACAACAACAATGATAACAATGATAACAACAACAACAACAAACTTACCGTAGAAATTCTGAAAGGACAAAACTTAGGCTTTCCTTTTCTGCTATACTTTATTAACTGGGTACCCTTTTTCAAAGCAATAAGTGCCTTCAAAATAGAGGGAGAAATCATGATTTAAGAAACTAACTAAGAATTAGAAAAATAGTCTTCAAAAAAATAACCAAGAGAAAATTTTTAATGTTCAAGATTGCAGCATCAATAAAAGAGAATGGGACTAACTTTTAAATATATATTTATCAACAAAAGAATACATGACTATATTTTGAATTATCAGGTATAAATCAACTTCCAAATTAGTTCTAGTAAATCTGCTTCCCATGTCAAAAGTAGCACAAATTATCTATTAGTAAATGGTTACCAACTTACCTTTACAATCAATGCTCATCATGCCTGCTTTATTCCGATCAATGTTAAGTAAAATTATACTAATATAAACACTAATCTTAGGATCTCAGTAATCTCCAAGCTCCTCATTGGAGTTGAAATGAATAATATATGGCTTTCAATAATTGAATTTTCTTCTTTAGGAGCATCAATTGGTGGTTCCTTTTCTTCTTTTTTGTAACTATCTTCTTTTTTATCCACATTTTGTATCTGTGTTTTACTAACTTTTTTATCTAGATGTTAATGCATAGAATACATTTTCCCCAAAGCTCAATACAAAGTATAGGTGCATATAAAAAGCATAAGTTACATTTTTTTTTTTTTAACCAGCCATTTTTACGGGGCAAATTTTCTATTGCAACTACAATCAATATTTCTAACCCAAGAGTGGCTCGGGTAGTAAACTCAAGACTCTGTTAAATAATCAGGGTTCAAGTTTTGTGGGTTATGACTTTCCATGTATAATACCTTGGTATTTACGTGGAGAAAGGTAGAGGAGCGGGCCCTCTATTCCGGTGTATTAGCCAAGTATCCGAAGGACCTTAGAGGCTTAGACATCATCTTCTCCACAAAAAAAGAAAAAAAAAAAGAAAAAAAAAAAAGGCAATATATCCAATAAATGCATTATCAACTCTACAAAATCCTAACACTTGCGCGTCTTCCTCACTTGTACACTTTAATTTGCATAACTTGATTAATGAAACAAATGCTGATTAAAATGAACTTTTCAATAGACATTAAAGTCATGCAAGATCACTTTGATTATAGAACTGAGCAGGATTGTTTGATATCCCATCTAATGATAGAACTTCCTACATCACCACCAAAATAACTGTTGGAGTATAGCCTCTCACATTGACAATCTGGAGTTGAAATCCAAGAAAGACAAGTTCAAGACAGAAAAGGAGGAAAAGAAGACTTAGCTGTTATGGTTGTTATGATTATTTTCTGTTATATTGTTATGCTTTTCAATGTAGCATAAATATGACAACCCTCTCTGTATTTTGTACATTTGAAGAATAAATTTCTTGTTCAATTCAGAGAGAAAATACTCTCTGGTTTTTCTTTCAATTTCAGCTCTCTCTTTACATGGTATCAGAGCATATCTGATTCCTTACTGCTTTGTTGCTCTAGAGGTGCCGAAGAGATGGATGGGTGAGACAAGATTTGAAGTTGTCAGCCATTTCATGGAAGGGATGTCAGTTGTCTCTCAATTTTTCTCTAAGCTGTAATTCCCTGTTAAACTCTTTTGGCCTTACCTTCTTCTTTCTGATTCTTGCTTCCGTATACATTTTTTTTTTCTTTCCCCTGGAATTTTTTGCTTTAAAATTCTGCTCTGGAATTTTCTTCAATTCTGCTCTACATTTTACTGTTCTTGATTTTCTCGAAAGTCTTTTGTTTCTTGCAAAATGACTAATGCAAATCCTCTCAATTCTTCACAATCCTCTCGTCTCTCAGATGATTCTGATACAAATCCTTCAGATGATTCTTCTAGCCCACATTATCTTCATCCTAGTGATAATCCGGGTTCTCTCTTAGTCTCAGAAATCTTTGTAGGAGACAACTACATCGCTTGGAGTTGATCGATCACTATGGATCTAACTGTCAAGAACAAGGTAGCTTTTATTGATGGTTCGATTACTGCTCCTTCTACTAATCAACGTGTTCATCATATTGCTTGGCTCCATGCAAATAATTTGGTACTTTCTTGGCTCATGAATTATATTTCTAAAGATATTAGAAACAGTTTGCTCTATGTAGCGTCTGCCGTAGATCTCTGGAATGAGTTTAAAACAAGATATTTGAGAAGCGATGGCCCAAGGATTTTTCATCTTGAAAAATCTTTAAGTTCTATAACTCAGGGTTCTTCATCAATCACTGAATACTTCAGTGCTTTCAAAACCTTATGGGATGAGTATGTTGGCTATAGGCCATTTCCAACTTGTACCTGTGGAAAGATGGCATCATGCACATGTCATCTTTTTTTATTTTTTACTACTTCAACAGCAATCTGACTATGTGTTAAAGTTCTTGGTTGGGTTAAATGATTCCTATGCTTCAGTCAGGAGTCAATTATTTCTTGTTTCTCCATTACCAAGCATAGCTAAAGTTTTTTCTTTATTGCTTCAAGAGGAGAGCCAAAGGCAACTAACCAATTCTGTATGCCATGAAACACATGCCTTATCAATCAAGCAGAATACTCAACCATCTGTTCAATCAAAGTTCTCAAAATTATAAGTAGAAGAAGTCTTCCTTGCACTGCACTCACTATGGATATAATGGACATATAGTGGAAAAATGCTTCCAACTTCATGGTTATCCTCCTGGTTGGGTAGGACCTAAAGGAAAGCGAAATCCTTCCAATGCCCATGCTGCCATTTCAATTGGAGAGGTCTATATTCAAAATAGTAATGAGAATCAAAGGTTTTTTTTTTAACTTCTGAAGAATTTACTAAACTACTAGCACTTGCAAATTCAAATCCATCCCCTACACCAGTTGCGAATCTTGTTACTTCTCAATTCTATGGTAAACTACTACATTCTTGTTATTCAGTTTCTTCAACTTCACAGCATAATTTTTCTATGATTTTGGATACTGGTGCAACAGATCACATGATCCATTTACCCCTCTTATATTCTTTTACACCCAAGAAAATTAATACTTCCATTAATCTGCCTAATGGCAACTCCGTCCCAACTACTCATATTGGTACTGTCTGCCTCTCGAACACATTATTTCTGTAATGTGCTATGTGTTCCAAGTTTTTTATTCAATCTGCTATCTATTTCCAAACTAACAAAAGTATCTAATCTTTCTATATCTTTCTTTGATTCTTATTGCCTTTTATAGGACCGATAAGCAAAGAAGATGATTGGGATTGCATTTGAGAAGCATGGACTTCACCACTTATCTCAAACTACCTCAAAAGAGGCTACCTGCAAACAACCACAGTTTAATTCTTCATCTTTTGTTTCAGTCATTACTCAACCTCAATTAGATCTTTGGCATTACAGATTGGGTCATGTTTCTGACTCGAGATTACCTTTTATTAAACAACTTGAATCATCCATATATCTTGGTTCCACAAATGTTTGTGATATATGTCATTTAGCAAAGCAAAGAAAACTTTCTTTCCCTGTATCTCAAACTACTTCTAATAAAATGTTTGATTTGATTCATTGCGACATATGGGGTCCTTTTGGTATTATTTCACATTCTAGTTACAGATTCTTTCTCACTATAGTTGATGACTTCACACGATGCAATTGGGTTTACCTGCTCAAAGCAAAGTTTGAAGTCCCTTCTATACTTAAAAGTTTCTATAAAATGGTAGAAACACAATTTAATGTTCCTATCAAAACATTAAGGTCAGACAATGGACCAAAATTTTCTCTAACTCAATTCCGCAATGATCATGGCATTATATATCAAAGAAGTTGTGTGGAAACTCCACAACAAAATGGAGTTATAGAGAGGAAGCATCAACACCTGTTAAACATTGCCAGAGTCTTAATGTTTCAAGCAAATATACTTTTAACTTTTTGGAGTGATTGTGTGTTGACTGCTGCACACATCATAAACAGAATTCCCACTCCCCTTCTCAAAAATAAAACACCATTTGAAATGCTTTTTAACAAAGCACCTAATCTCTCCCATCTCAAAGTTTTTGGCTGTCTTTGCTTTGCCTCAACACTTACAAATCATAGACATAAATTTGATCCAAGAGTCACAAAATGTCTTTTCGTAGGTTACCCCTCCGATATAAAAGGCTATAAGCTAATGGATCTCAATACAAACAAGATATTCATCTCGAGAAATGTAGTTTTCTATGAAAACACTTTTCCTTTTAAAGCTCTTCCACCTATCTCATATTCTGAGACACACTCTTTTCTATTTCCTCCTACCAACTCTATTTCAGATTTCTTTTATGATCAGAGAGAAAATAGTCAAAATTCTCCTTCCCCCATTCAGACAAATCAGAATCTACCTTCGGATTCATCTTCTTTTCCCAATACTAAGGATTGTTAAAATAATAATCAATCCTACCAATCTACCTCAGACACACAGCAACTAAGAAAATCTTCAAGAATTAAACAACCGCCAGTTTTTCTGTAGAACTATTATTGTGGTAATGTTTCTACTGTTTCAAGTGCAAATCAATCATCTGCTTCTACTGGTTGTTTTGTTAATTTAGGTAATCTCTATCCTATTTCTGATTTTCTCTCTATCAATCGACTATCCACATCCCATAAAGCTTTTCTAGCATCTATTTCAGCTTCCCAAGAACCCAAAACCTACAAACAAGCTGCCAAAATACTTGAACGGCAAGTTGCTATGCAAAATGAAATAAATGCCTTAGAATTAAACAAAACTTAAGAACTTGTTACTCTTCCCAAAAACAAATAGACCATAGGCTGCAAATGGGTATTTTGAATTAAGCACAAGGCAAATGGTACTATAGAAAGACACAAAGCTAGATTAGTAGCTAAAGGCTACACTCAACAAGAAGGCTTAGATTTCTTTGACACATTTTCTCCAGTAGCCAAGATCACATCTATAAGGTTGATTCTTGCTATAGCAGCAATTAAAAATTGGCATATTCACCAACTAGATGTGAATAATGCTTTTTTACATGGTGACTTACATGAAGAGGTTTACATGGAATTGCCCTTTGGATTGGCTGCCAAAGGTGAACACAAAGTTTGTAAACTTAACTTACATGAAGAGGTTTACATGGAATTGCCCTTTGGATTGGCTGCCAAAGGTGAACACAAAGTTTGTAAACTTCTCAAGAGCCTTTATGGTTTATAACAGACCTCTAGACAATGGTTTGCAAAACTGTCCACTGCTCTACTTGATTATGGCTCTACCCAAGGAAATTCAGATTGTTCTTTGTTCATTAAGAAATTTGAATCCTCTTTTATAGCACTCCTAATTTATGTCGATGATGTTCTACTAGCTAGTGACAGTTTACTAGAGACTGAATTGATTAAAAATTTCTTACATGACAAGTTCACAATTAAAGATTTGGGGGAACTCAAATATTTACTTGGCTTGGAAGTGGCCAGGTCTAAAAATGGCATATCAATCTGTCAAAGAAAGTATGCCTTAGACATACTTCAAGACAGTGGAACTCTTGGTGTTAAACCTGCTGCCTTCCCAATGGAGTCGAATCTTAAACTCACTGCAACAAATTCTGATCTCTATGAAGATCCTTCAGCTTATAGAAGGCTGGTTGGAAGATTATTGTACCTAACAATCACTAGACCTGACCTTGCATATTCGATTCAAGTCCTGAGTCAATTCCTTGTCATTCCAGCTGTTAGTCATTACCAAGCAGCTATGAGAGTACTCATATATCTAAAAGCCACACCTGGACAAGGTCTATTTTTCTCTTCTTCATCAGAATTGCAGCTCAAGGCCTTCTCAGACAGTGACTGGGCAGGGTGTGTTGATACCAGAAGGAGCGTAACAGGTTTTGCTATTTTCCTAGGCAACTCGTTGATCTCATGGAAAAGTAAAAAGCCAGTCACCATTAGCAGATCTTCTGCAGAAGCAAAATACAGAGCGCTTGCTTCAACAACATGTGAGATCCAGTGGCTCCTCTATGCCTTGCAAGACTTAAACATCAGCCATCAATAGCCAACAGTACTCTATACAGACAACAAATCAGCATTATCCATTGCTACCAATCCAGTTCAGCATGAGAGGACAAAGCACATACAAATTGACTGCCATCTTGTTAGAGAGAAACTGCAGCAAAACATTATTAAAATTTTTCACATTCCCTCAAGATTGCAGCTGGCAGATATATTCACAAAGCCTTTAGGCTCCCTTCCTTTTCATCATACTCTTCGCAAGATGAACATCCTTAATATACATGTTCATCTTGAGGGGGGTGTTGGAGTATAGCCTCTCACATTGACAATATGGAGTTGAAATCCAAGAAAGAAAAGTTCAAGACAGAAAAGGAGGAAAAGAAGACTTAGCTGTTATGGTTGTTATGATTATTTTCTGTTATAATGTTATGCTTTTCAATGCAGTATAAATATGACAACCCTCTCTGCATTTTGTACATTTGAAGAATAAATTTCTTGTTCAATTCAGAGAGAAAATACTCTGGGTTTTCTTTCAATTTCAGCTCTCTCTTTACAATAACCAAACTCCCAGTTTTTAAAATAATATATCGGTATTTACGGCTTTAATTTATTCTTATCAGCGCATATACTCGCTCATAATTCCCAACCTCTTATATGCATTTGTCATCCAAAATTCACCGAATACAGAAATTTAAATTTTTTTGGGGGGCAAAAGGAAGAAACATACTTGCTCGATGTCACGCTCAGAATTCCCATAACTAACAGGATCTGCCATTCCATCTGAAACAATCGTACGGAAACCGCCGAAGAAGCGTCCGCGTCTCAACTAACTGCATCAGGTGCGGCGACTTCCGTGCCCCAGTCTTCATAGATGTATATCTATTTTACTTTGGCCTATCATCAAAATTCCCAATTCTTCAAGCTAAAGGCAATGTTTCATAAACGAACAACAAATAAGTAATCTTTCTTCAAATCACGAAAATCAACCGCTTTAACTTGAAATATTTCTGTGAATAATCATCATGAAATCAAGCAAATCAGAATTTGTTCGACAAATTTCATCGAGCGAGATCTGTTGACCGCAATGCATATCCAAGTTTCGCGATCTAGAGAGAGTATGGAGAGAGAGAGAGAGGGAGAGAGAGAGGAGGAAAACCGACAGAGAGGGAAAGCAAAATGACGAGGAACGTTTGCAGCTCCAAGGGAAGGAGGCGATTTTGGTGCGCTTCTTTGACCTTCTACAAATGTCCCGAATGTATTGACACGTGGCTCAGTTGGGAGTGGCTGCATGTTTCTCCAATCTCTTAATACTACAAAGAAGGAATTTTTCTCCATCAACTCTTCCTTTTCAAAAGACTGAATTGTGGAGACCATAAATGTAAATAAGGAAAAACACACTGTGACTTTAGCAGGTCATCTTCTGCTTTATTATTCATTTCAATCAATTGTCAAATATATTTATCCCACTTTTCTCTGCATTTTCTACACATCCGACATATTTATGTATTTATTCAAAAAAAAAATATAGGTAACCTTCCCCTTCATGTCTTCATGTGTCTATTTTTCTAATTATATATTTACTAAAAATTAGTTCTTTTATTTTCTTTGATTACATAGAAATTTCAACCACTAACAAGTCTTTCGAACCCCCTAAGACGGCACCAAACTTACAGATCAGCGTTCTCCCCATAAGTCTCGCTAATCAGGCAAAGTTCGGAATGCGGACACGACTTCCGTTCATCAGTTGGACGTTCGGTCAACCCAACCCCCGGGACACATCCATTACCATTCACAGTCTCCGCTGGCTCACAGAAAACTCTCACCATTCATTAATCCCGCTGACTCACAGAGTGAACTCTCACCATCCATAGTTCCCGCTGGCTTACAGAATAAATTCTCACCATTCACAGATACAGTTGGTTTCGTGAGTATATTTACTTAGAATTGAACCTCCGATACTCCTTCTTACATATTGATGTCTTTCCACCGCGCCATACCGGTGAGGATAAAAAAAATTGGTCATCTTTGATATTAATAAATGTATAATCAATTTGTCTAACATTAAAAAAACAAACACACGAATAGGCGTAGGGAGAAGTTTCTTGTATAATTTCTCATTCCTTCACCTAGGTCATTCTTTACTTTTTAGTCATTGCTCTATATATATATATATATATATATATACAAGCACATGTAGATATGCATCCATTTGTCATTATGCATTTTGTTATGTGATTCAGTTACTTTCTAAAGCCCATGTCATCTAGAAATTGGAATAACGCTTGAAGCGTGGCCGGAATCCAAATTGGAGCGAGTAAAAAAAAACATGAACCCAACATTCTTTGTCTAACATGCTTGGTTATATCGGCCAATGCAATTTCTTCATCCCTCTCCTTCATCTACCTTTTGATTTTCACTCCATTGGCAACCATTCTGCATACCAATGCAACTTCTTCATCCTTTATATTAAATCTTATCTTGCATTTATGTCCGGCTGTTATTTTATGATTGCTATTATTTCTATTAGTTTCACTATTTTATTGCATTTCTTTATATTTATCTTTTAATAGTAAATATTTCTTCTCCATTTGTGATGGATGATTTAAGATAGTGGACATGGATCTAGCTTGTACTATATATTGCTGTCGACTAACCCATTGTTTATTCTTAGGCCAAGCCTCTTTTGCATATATACATATAACATATGCTCTATCAAATTGTTATCTAAATATAGTTTGTAAAGAATGAATGAATGAACAATTGGTGTGTCTTTTGCTAGCCCTAAAGGGTTCAATTTATACAACGTTATTAGACACTTGGATGACATGATTTAATTCATAAAAGATAGGTATTTACACACATAGTTCGTATATGTTACTTAATCAAGGTAGATATATATATATATATATATATATATATATATATATATATATATATATATCACATGGGTAAATTTATATAAGGTGGGTATGTATACATTTACACACATAATTGTACCTTACTAACACCTCAAACTCAAGGAGGTAAAAACATCAACTTGAGTTTGGAAATTAAGTTCTGAAAAATGACCAAGATAAGACACTTAGGGAGCAATAATGTAGGGTGAAGCATAGCTATTCGTGGTTGCGGTAGTGCACAAATTTGAGGTCGGACGGGTGCACGTGAAGGTATGCAGCCTAGGAGTTTATCTAAGCCTCGAGAGGGGAGTAAGGAGCTAGAAACATATTCAAGCCCGAAGAGATAAACAAGGACTTAAGAGCAAATCTGAGTCCAAGGAAGAGAGCAAGGAGTTAGGAGCAAATATGCGCATAGAGAGGGGAGCAAAGAGTTAGGTGCAAATCTAAGCCCACAGAGATGAGCAAGAAGTTAGGATGCCTATGATGAAATGTGCGAGTAAGAAGTTAAGAGGCCTATGATGATATGTGCTAGCAAGGTTTGTCACGATCCCAAAAAATTCTATTGTATTATTTATTTTTTTTCCATATATTAAACTCTGATACCATGCTATAATATCCTGAATCCGAAGTGGGTACCAGGCTGACCTATCCATATTTCAAATAAAACATGCAACAGAAACTTATACATAAATTTCGAATACAATACTAGAATTCTAGAACCACCATATCATATATACATATGTCTCCTTAAAACCAGGATAATACTATAGCCAAAAGTAATACCAAACGTATCCATATACATACACATACTAGTGTCTCACCAACACTATCTTCAAACCCCACTAACTAATCCTACCTGAAGCTTTCTAAAATCGGCTCCCTGGATCTCCTAAAATATTAAAAGATTATAGGGGTGAGACACCTCTCAGTAAGACGGGATAGATTATCGTCAATGTATGGTAATATGAGTTATGGTGTAGCATAACTTATAACCTTTAAATAATTAATTAGTAAATCATGAAAATATGTGCTCATATATATACTTATATATTCTGCAACATACATGCTTTTCTTTATAAACATACTTTATCATAATAGATTCCTCTATATAAGTAAATCGTTTAATATATCCATATGTTGACTTTACTGTAATCCCAAGAGGGGGGTGAATTGGATTTTTAAAGTTTTTCTCTCCTAGGTCAAATAGCCAGCAACAGTATTTCACAAACCTAAGGTCAATCTAGAGCATATATAAAATAAATTGATAAATACAACTAAATTAAATTTGCACAAGTAAATCAACCAAGCATGCACAGTATAGTAAAACGAGTAAAGTAAAGATAACACCAGATATGTTATCGAGGTTCGGCAAATGTGCCTACGTCCCTACCTCGGCTCGCAAGGCCGAGAATTCCACTACGACTCACTTAACGGGTGGAGCGGCACCGATTACAACCAGGTCAAATTACTAGGGCTGACCTCAACCATTACATACAATCCTTCAGGACTAGATTATCACCTCTTTAGGCCATGCCTAGAATACAAAAAATAATCAATACAATTTTCGTGTACAAAAATGTGTGCTTCTCCAATAAGCAGGTTTGTACCAGTATAACCAATGCACTTCAAAATGATAAGATCTATAAGCTCAGTAAAGACAATATTACCACTCTCAACATAATGTCAGTGTGGCAATTAAGGTGTGAGAGTGTGCTATGATAATATCTTTGAAACAATATATATATATATATATATATATATATATATATATATATAAATATATCAACCACAAATAGGGTTTCAAAGATTTCAAAAGTATAATCAAATATCTAAAAAAGATTTCTAGAAATTCAAGCATAAGAGATATTTAGAACACAAGCTTGTCAAAAATATTTTCTTCAAAGAAAACACAAGACAAGTTCAAGAGTCTTGCAAAAAAAATGTAAAGACTCACAAGCTTATAAAAATTTCCCCACAAAATAAATTTATGGATTAAATCAATGGGGAAAAACTTTTAGGCTTAACTCTCTTTAAAATCAACACTTAATCACAAACAAGAGAGTATAAGCTTGCAATGGAAATGTAGGTAATCTCAAAATACTCTCATTCAATATGATTTTGCAATGGAATGAGTAAAAGGTGAGGTATATAGGCTTGTATAAGAATGTGTAGTTCAAAAAATTTTAGAGAGAAATTTTCTTAATCAAGGCACTAATAAATGCTTAATCTTTGCAAATGAGGGTATATATATAGCCTCTACCAAAAAATTAACCATTGGGACATAGAAGGAATTATTAAAATTGTTTAATAAGTTTTTAATCCAATTTATCCTTCATTAACATCAGTTACCACAGTTCAAAAATTTGGCAACCCAAGAGTTTCAGACGACTATATTTTAAGTTCGGTCAGCTATATTGATAAGTATGGTCGATCGAGGCACTTTTGAACTACATATATAGTCGACTGTGTAACATCCTCAAAATTCTTACCATTTTTTTTTTTATATGTATATCTACATCCATACCTAAGCAGCGGAACACACATCACATAACCATATATATATATGTAAATACTATACGATACCAGAATCTAGTATATATCGACCATAGCCATACAAAACAAATCCCTCCATCATCATCTACCCCAAAAATACAAAACTCGGTCAAAAACTCACCCTATAACCAGTGTAATGACCCGAGTAAAATGGAATTTAGATAATAAAGAGGGAGAAAAAATGGAAAAAAGGAACAGAAGGAAAGCTACCAAGCTTCGTCGACGAACACAGGGTTTCGTCGACGAAGGCTTTAAGAATTTTGTCGACGAATATAGGGCTTCGTTAACGAGAAAATACCGAGAGTGGTCTTGAGGAAACCTGAATTTTATCGACGAACACAGGGCTTCATCGACGAATTCACTGAAGGATTCGTCGATAAAGTGACGTGTCTCGTTGACAAATCTGGCAGTATAAATATAAAAAAATCGGGATTTTTAATCGTTTTCAACGCTCCACTCTCTCTCTCTCTCTCTCTCTCTCTCTCTCTCTCTCTCTCTCTCTCTCTCTCTCTTTACGAATCCTCTCCCTTCTCTCTTCGATTCCGGCTCCACCAATCGCCGAATCGACGATCCGAAGCTATCACGATGCTCCTGGCGAAGTTCTTTACAAATTTGCAGGAGTGGATAATGGGGAAAAGCAAGTTGGAAATCATCCTAGAGTTGAAGTAAGGCTTTTTAAGCCAAATTTGGTCTTGTGATAGTTGTAGGAAATGATGTACACATGAAAGTATTGATGTTTAAAACTGGGAATTTTCAGTTTTAGGATATTGAGCAGGAAATCCTACGGGAGTTAGGCTAGGATATTCTAGGAGCTTTCTCAGTAGTCAGGTAAGGGAATAAACTAAAGCAGTTAATTTTCATATAAATTATGATTAATTATGAGTAAGTTTATTTTCAGAAAAGCTTATATTATAACTATTTATTATGAATGGAATGTACGATTGGGAAAATACTGTTATGATAATTAAAATGTATATGTATGTATGAGATGATATAAAAGCACGATTTTAGAATATGAAGTATGATTTGTAACAGCACATGTGTGGCATGAATATTATTTTACGTGTAATGTATTATGATTTGAAATATTTTATGAACAAAGCATGTTTTCAGGTATTATGAAAAGATGAGTTATGTTGTGATGGTTTTGACGATCATATGATATATGATGTATTTTCAGAATGTATATACCTAAAACGATTTTGGCGCGAGGCTATGTATTTATGTTATCAGCACGAGGCCGTATTTATGTTATTGGTGCGAGGCCATGTATTTATGTTATCGGCACGAGGCCATATTTATATTATTGGTGCGAGGCCATGTATTTATGTTATCGGCACGAGGCCGTATTTATGTTATTGGTGCGAGACCATGTATTTATGTTATCGGCACAAGGCCATATTTATGTTTTCGGCACGAGGCCGTAATTACTATATTTTCGGCACGACGCCATAATGTTGTTATATATATGATCATGTATTATATGTTATCACAACCAGGATGTTAGTTTAGTTCAGTTCAGGGGCTCGGTACCGTAGCTATATGTATAGATCAGATATCTACGTCAGATTAGTGCTAATCATCCCACGAGGGGATGGGAGATGGATAGTCGATGTGGCTTTCAGTAGAGTGTGGATGTCCACCTAGCAGTCCGGACCAGGGTGTGGCGGGCCCATCGTACTTATAGACATATTTGATTCAGCAGTGGTCGGCTAGCCATTGTCAGGTCCCGCCTTCGGGCTGCACAACCCGTCATGGGGGGTAATATATGACACCAGCTAGCTATTCATCTTGGGTACATGTTTTTAGTATTATCAATATAACAGATGTTTTATGTATGAAATGACTTACTAGAAAATACGAAAGTATGTGATTTTTCAGTATGATATGATAAACGATTATGAAATATGAAATGTACTGTATACGTTTAAATGTATTAAATATTCATGTTGCCACACAGCTGTATTTAGTTTATTTTCCCTTACTGAGAAGTGTCTCACCCCCAAACTTAATTAATTTTTCAGGAGCCCCTGAGAAACCGGCGGGTCAAGGCCGTCGTTAAGCTAGTGAGATTATCTTGTGAGGAGGGTAAGATTTTGTAATAGGGTCAGAGTTATTTTGTATGTGACCCTAGAGATATTTTGATGTATATGAGGATGTATAGAAGTACGACTTTATAATGTTATACAAAGCTCTGGTATTATGCTTTATGGATGGATGTTTGGATTTTATGTTTACTGCTGCGTAGAATTCCGCTGTGTTTGACATGTATCCCCGTTACCCACGGGTTCGAGTTGACCATTTGATTTATTATGTTATATTTTATTGAGGGTCATTACAACCAGGGTAATCAAAATACTCTCTATCTGCGAGCCTAATCTGCTCACCCAGCTGGCTCACCTAAAAAATGTTAAAGTCATGGGGTGAGTCAATGCTCAGTAAGTGGAAATATGTTATTACTAGTGTGTGGCAACTAAGTTAGGAATACTTTTTTAATAACAACTGAACTATAATATAATAGTAAATCTATAAAGCATATCTTTCTTTTCACAATTTAAAATATAACTGTATCATCTATGTTTTCTACTCTTCATACTGCTAATATCATACTATACTCATCATATACTGTAAAACTATATACATATACATAACTATGCTTTATCCCTAGAACTCTGTATGTCATGATTTGACCCCTCATGACAAGGTTGTGCAGCCCGTAGGCGGGATTTCATCTAGTCGGCCCTCCAGATAAGTCAGTATACTCTACACTACCTCAGTCCAACCAAACTGCATCCACTCCTAGGCTCGGGACTAGCTACTACCTCGTCAAACCCGCCCCCTCCACCCAGTGAACTGGGGAGCTGCAACCTCTCCGAGCACGGTTGACAGTACCCACACACTTTGAGATATGTGGTTGCACTCTATCTGTATATAGCAACGGTATCGTGCTCTATATTCTATATCTGTATTGTATTTGTCTGTAATCTTTCCACAGGGATCTGATACTATATACATATATACATATATACTCTTTTACTATTTTCATCATGTTTCCAAAATTACCATAACGTTATCTTTCTGTACTGTAAATACTATAATCTCTGTATACTATATCTGTAGCATTTTGATGCTACCTCTGTATATCTGTTTGTATACTCTGTCTATATACTCTGTATGTTATGGTAATAGGAAACATGGCATGCTATAACACTGTACATACTGTTCTGTATAAAGCTGTAATATATATACTGATCTGAGTAAAACTATATACATGTATATGTATGTGTGTGTATATATATATATATATATATATATATGTATGTATATATCTGTTTCATGAAACTATTCGTATAAAAGTTGTATATACATGTATATTTCTCTATATAATCTCTATAAATATATATCTATGTCTGTATATTCTGTATAATTCCATATACTAAGAAAAACTATATAAACTATATATACTGTCTTCATCTGTGTATTCAGTATAGTATGATATATGATAAAAGTTGTATAAATTCTTTATCACATAAAAATCTACTTAGGTCACATAAGCATTTAAACTCATATTCTGTAAAAACTGTATAATAAACTGGTATAAATATGTGTCTATGAAATCTCTGTTAACATTATTAAAACTCCTAGCGTAGCATATTTCCTTTACCTTAGTTCTAAAAAGCCCCTACTAAATTATGGCCCTATACCTGCAGAGTTCTCCACTCAACACCCTGAAAATCAAATCCCCCAGAACAAAACATCAATATTTTTTTGTGTATTGTATTTCTTATAACAGAGGGAAAGGCAAATTCTGAATAAAATGTCTTACCCTAAGATTGGGACGAAATCCAAACCAACTCCACCAACGATTAGCTTTAGTAGACTTGTAAAAAACTTTGCCAGGAGCGTCGTGGTGGCTTGAGATCGTTAATCCGGTGTAAAACGGGCTCGAAATCGAAGAGAGAAGGGGAGGGAGTCGTAGAAGAAAGAGAGAGAGAGAGAGAGAGAGAGAGAGGAGAGTTCTGCGCTGATTTTTCCATCAAAATCTGAGTTTTGGCAATTTATAGCCCTGGGTTCGTTGATGAGACACGTCATCTCGTCGACGAGTCTTTAAGGAATTTCATCAACGAACTTCCTCCCTCATCGACGAATTTCAGGCTACCCCAAAGCATCTCTCGGTATTTTCTCGTCAACGAAGCTCGCCCTCGTCAACAAGGTCCTGTTGTACCCTTGTCGACGAATCCCCTGTTTTCATCGACGAGGCTCTGCTAAATTATTGGGGTATTTTCTCTCCGCGTTCGTTGACGAAGTCGACTGCCTCCTTCTATTACCGTTTCTATTTCTCCCCCTCTTTATTATTTAAATATCATTATTTTTCCGGGATGTCACATTCTCCCCTCCTTATAAAATTTCGTCCTCGAAATTTACTATCTGTATCTCCATCCATACACTCCATCATTCTGTAAAGGAAAAGGGTCTACTTATTTTATTTCCTGCCCTCACTTGTGGCAGAGGAATACCGTGGTTATATTTATGTTCTGGGAAAGTACACATATAAAACTAAAAACTATCTACTAACTAAAATCAATACATGTACCTGCAAAAGAAATTTATCTAACTATTATACTTTACCTGGGTACTTCTATACCTCTTGGAACAACTGCGAGTATCTCTGTCTGATCTGCTCCTCGAGTTCCCAAGAAGCTTCCTCTATAGCGTGATTCCTCCACAAAATTTTAACTAACTGTATTTCATTAGTGCGCAAAGTCTGAACCTTTCTGTCCAAAATTTGTATCGATACTTCTTCATATGCCAAGGAATCCTTAAGCTCTATCTCTGCGTAGCTAATGATATGGGATGGGTCTAGGACGTATTTCCTTAACATGGCAACATGAAACACGTCATGAATTCTGGCCAAAGATGGTGGCAATGCTAGCCTATAGGCAACTGACCCTATTTTGTCAAGTATCTCAAAAGGGCCAATATACCTAGGGTTCAACTTGTCCTTCTTTCCAAACCTCATAACTCCTTTTAGAGGAGTTATCTTCAAAAATACTCGATCTCCCACATCAAATTCTAACTCTCGGTGGCGAGTATCTGCGTAGCTTTTCTGCCGACTCTATGCTGTACTAATTCATTATTTAATTAGTCGGACCTTGTCACAAGCCTGTTGTACTATCTCTGGACCCAAAACTCGCCTTTCACCTATCACATCCCAGAAGAGAGGAGAACGATATCTCTTACCATACAATGCCTCTTATGGAACCATGTCGATACTAGCTTGGTAGCTGTTATTATAAGCAAACTCAACTTATGGCATAAACTGAGTCCAACTACCTCCAAAATCAAACACACAAGCACGAAGCACATCCTTTAGTGTCTGAATCGTTCTCTCAGTCTGACAATCTATCTGGGGATGAAAAACAATGCTAAAAGCTAACTGCGTACCCATAGCCTCCTGAAAACTTTTCTAGAATCGTGAAGTAAACCAAGGATCTCGGTCCGAGACTATGGATACCGGTACTCCATGAACACAAACTATCTCTTGAACATATATCTCTGCCAGTCTGTCCATGGAATAACCGATTTTAATAGGGATGAAATGAGCAGTTTTCGTCAGACGATCTACAACCACCCAAATCGCATTCAGTCCTCGTCATACTGGTGGTAACCCCGTAACGAAGTCATCGTAACGTGGTCTCATTTCCATTTTGGAATGAACAATGGCTGCAACTGTCCTACCGGTCTCTGGTGCTCAGCTTTAACTTACTGACACGTCAAGCATTGCTGAACAAATTCGGCTATCTCCCTCTTCATTCCACTCCACCAGAAATATTGTCGCAGGTCCCTGTACATTTTAGTACTACCGAGACGGACCACGTATAGGGATCTGTGAGCCTCCTCCAGTATAGTTCTCCTAATCTCAGTATCTGAAGGAACACATAGCCTAGTACGGAATCGCAGAGCTCCGTCATCTGATATGCTAAACTCCTCTCCCTAACCATCCCATACTCTAGTCATCATCTCTGACAACTCTACATCATCGCCCTGAGCTGCTTTAATCCTCTCGTATAGTGTAGGCTGAACCACTAGACTGACAATAACTGCCTGAGGACTCTTCCCTACCAAATCTATACCGAGCCTCTCCAAATCCATCAGAATTGAGTGCTGAAGCTCCATAACTGCAAGTACGGGTCCCCCTAATTTCCTGCTCAGAGCATCTGCCACTACATTTGCTTTTCCTGGGTGGTAACTAATCGTGCAATCATAGTCTTTAATAAGCTCTAGCCACCTTCTTTGCCTCATATTTAGCTCTTTCTGGGTGAAGAAATATTTCAGGCTTTTGTGATCCGTGAAAATTTTGCACTTTCCACCATATAAGTAATGCCTCCAAATCTTAAGAGCATACACCACTGCAGCAAGCTCCAAGTCATGGACAGGATAATTCTTCTCATATTCTTTAAGCTGTCTAGACGCACTACATTTGCTTTTCCTGGGTGGTAACTAATCGTGCAATCATAGTCTTTAATAAGCTCTAGCTACCTTCTTTGCCTCATATTTAGCTCTTTCTGGGTGAAGAAATATTTCAGGCTTTTGTGATCCGTGAAAATTTTGCACTTTCCACCATATAAGTAATGCCTCCAAATCTTAAGAGCATACACCACTGCAGCAAGCTCCAAGTCATGGACAGGATAATTCTTCTCATATTCTTTAAGCTGTCTAGACGCATATGTAATGACCCTGTCGTACTGCATCAACATGCATCCAAGACCCTTCAAAGAGGGATCACTGTATATTACGAACCTATCCTCCACTGAAGGGATAGCCAGTACTAGAGCTGAAACTAACCGCTGCTTTAACTCTTGAAAACTCTGCTCATAGTCATCAGTCCATTCAAATTTTACATTTTTCCTTGTAAGTCGTGTTAATGGACCCGATAACCTAGAGAAATCATCCACAAAACATTGGTAATAACCTACTAATCCCAGAAAACTCCTAACTTCCTGAACATTTCCCGACCTTTCCCAACTCACCACTGCCTCTATTTTGCTTGGATCAACTGATACTCCTGCTTCTGAGATTACATGGCCGAGAAAAGTAACCCGCCTTAACCAAAACTCACATTTCTTGAATTTCACATACAATTTTCTTTCCCTTAATATCTACAACACTAGCCTCAAATGATGCTCGTGCTTCTCAAAACTCCTCGAATAAACCAGTATATCATCAGTAAACACAACCACAAACTGGTCCAAATACTGGTGAAACACTCGATTCATCAAATCCATGAATACTGCTAGTGCATTAGTTAATTTAAATGGCATCACTAAAAACTCGTAATGCCCATACTTGGTACGAATTGCGATCTTCGAAATATTTTCTGCTTTAACTTTCACCTGATGGTAGCCCGATCACAGGTCAATTTTAGAGTAAACCTGGGTCCCCTGGAGCTGATCAAATAAATCATCGATCCTAGGGAGAGGATATTTATTCTTAATTGTCAGTTTATTTATCTCCCTATAATCGATGGATAATCTCATGGTTCCATCTTTCCTTTTCACGAACAGAACTAGCGCACCCTAAGGCGACACACTAGGCCTGATGAAACCTTTATCCAGCAATTCCTGTAGTTGATCTTTCAGTTCTTTCAACTCGACTGGAGCCATACGGTACGGTGCTTTAAATACTGTTGCAGATCCCAACAACAAGTCTATAGTGAACTCAATCTCATGATTAGACGGCAAACCAGGTAATTCTTCTGGAAATACATCTGGAAACTCTTTCACTATTGGTATGTCAGCTTGACTCAATACTTCTTTTGGCAATTCTTTTATGTATGCGACATACCCCTGACAACCACCCTGTAGCAGTCTCCTCACCTGAATAGCCGACACCAGCCGTGGCGAGGCACACATGCGTAAACCCGTAAATCTAAATTCTGACTCGCCCGGGGGTCTAAAAATTACTTCCTTCAGATGACAATCAACACTTGTGTGATAAGTAGCTAACCAATCCATACCCAGTATCACATCAAATCCCTACATATCCAAGACCACAAGATCAGCTAAAAGCACTCTCTCTTGAATACTTACTGGAAAATTCCGAAGTACTCTCCTGCATCTAACCACAGATCTAATTGGCGTACCCACAAACAGTTCTACATCTAGTAGCTAAGTCTCTACCCTAGTTATTCTGACATACCTCACTGATATAAAAGAGTGGGTGACACTTGTATAAAAAATAATAATTATTTTATATGGTAAAGTAGTAAGAGTACCTGTGAACACATCTTTAGCCGTCTCAGCGTATCCTGGTGTCAATGCGTAGACCTCACCGGTGCAGTGTTCCTCTACTGACCACCGTGGGGCGCCTGATATCCACCTCGAAACGGTTTGGGAGCATGTGCATAATTCGACGGCATCTGACACGATCAAGTCATATGACCCGGCCTCCCACAGCGATAACAAACATTCTCCCCCAGTCGGCACTCACCAGGGCGTCTCCGTCCGCATCTAGGACAAATGGCAGGAAGCTATCCGCCCTGAAATCCCCTGTGCTCTACCATCTGTCTCTGCCCTCGACCAGATCTACCTCCTCTCCAAGGGCCTCGGTTGGGACCCGCCTGAAAACTCGAGGGCGTAGTCCTCTTCCTCTGACTCTGTGTCTCCGTCTCTCTAGATAGACTCTCCTACGCTATAGTGGTCCTGTCAACCAATTCTGCAAAATCCTGGATCCTTAGTACCGCCACTTGTCTGTAAATGTCTCGCCTTAGGTTCCTTTCGAACATTTTGGCCTTCTTCACTTCATTGGGGACAATATATGGGCAGAAATGCAAGAGCTCAATAAATCTCGCCGCATACTACTGGACAGTCAATGATCCTTAAGACAAGCTCAGAAACTCCTGTACTCGAGCCTCTCTGACTGAGGCAAGGTAATATCTATCGAAGAACACATCCCTGAAACGAGCCCAGGTCATCGGCACTGGTATAGCTCTCTGCTTCTCCAACAATCTGGTGGCTGCCCACCATCTCTCGGCCTCCCCCGCCAGCCTATATGTAGTGTACATAACTCTCTGCTCGTCGGTACAGTAAAGTACTGTCAGGATTTTCTCTACCTCCTACACCCAATTCTCAGCAACTGCAGGGTCCGTCACTCCAGAAAAAGCTGGCGGATTCATCTTCATAAATTTCTCTATAGTGCATCCCTGAACTAGAGATGGGCCTCTTTGCTCTCTAGAACTCCGCGCTATCTCAGCCATAACTTACTGAGCTACACTACATAGCACGACATTTGAATCCCCACCTGCTGTGCTAGAAGGACCAGCACCATCATCCCCACTAACGTAAGCGCTATTGCCTCCTGAGTCCACCCTATAAACACATAGAACAGCGTTTCAAAATTCTATTTCCCTACAGACCCAACTTATTCAACCAAAACTCCAAATTCTCTATTAATCACCCCTCCTGATCCTAATCCCAAAATCCACTCCTGTAATCCAAACACATGACTCGTCGACAGTTTACTATAGCTTTCCTAGAATTGTCACCCCAGGAAAAACAAAGAAACTACCACGAAATCCTGTATCCAAATCACAGAATAAAACCTCAAAATCTTTTCCTATATATTGGTATTGTTTCCTGCTATACTCTAAAGTCTATAAAACCTAGCAACCTAGGCTCTAATACCAAAATGTAACATCCTCAAAATTCTTACTATTTTTTTTTATATGTATATCTACATCCATACCTAAGCAGCGGAACACATATCACATAACCATATATATATATATATATATATATATATATATGTAAATACTATACAATACCAGAATCTAGTATATATCGACCATAGCCATACAAAACAAATCCCTCCATCATCATCTACCCCAAAAATACAAAACTCTGTCAAAAACTCACCCTATAACCAAGGTAATCAAAATACTCTCTATCTGCGAGCCTATTCTGCCCACCCAGCTGGCTCACCTGAAAAATGTTAAAGTCATGGGGTGAGTCAATGCTCAGTAAGTGGAAATATGCTATTGCCAGTATGTGGCAACTAAGTTAGGAATACTATTTAAGTAACAACTGAACTATAATACAATAGTAAATCTATAAAGCATATCTTTCTTTTCATAATTTAAAACATAACTATATCATCTGTGTTTTCTACTCTTCATGCTGCTAATATCATACTATACTCATTATATACTGTAAAACTATATACATATATATAACTGTGCTTTATCCTTAGAACTCTGTATGTCATGATTTGACCCCTCATGATAGGGTTGTGCAGCCCGTAGGCGGGATTTCATCTGGTCGGCCCTCCAGATAAGCCAGTATACTCTACACCATCTCAGTCCGGCCAAACTACATCCACTCTCAGGCTCAGAACTGACCACTACCACGTCAAACCGGCCCCTTCCACCCAGTGAACTGGGGAGCTGCAACCTCTCTGAGTACGGCTGACTGTACCCACACACTATCTGAGATATGTGGTTGCACTCTATCTATATATAGCAACGGTACCGTGCTCTGTATTCTATATCTGTACTGTATCTGTCTGTAATCTTTCCATAGGGATCTGGTATTATATACATATATACATATATACTCTTTTACTGTTTTCATCATGTTTCCAAAATTACCATAATGTTATCTTGCTGTACTGTAAATACTGTAATCTCTGTATACTATATCTGTAGCATCTTGATGCTACCTCTGTATATCTGTCTGTATACTCTGTCTATATACTCTGGCTGTATACTCTGTATGCTATGGTAATAGGAAACATGGCATGCTATAACACTGTACATACTGTTTTGTATAAAGCTGTAATATATATACTGATCTGAGTAAAACTATATTCATCTATATGTATGTATGTATGTATATATATATATATATCTGTTTCATGAAACTATTTGTATAAAAGTTGTATATACATGTATATTTCTCTGTATAATCTCTGTAAATATATATTTATGTCTGTATAATTCCATATACTAGTAAAAACTATATAAACTGTATATACTATCTTTATCTGTGTATTCAGTATAGTATGATATATGATAAAAGCTATATAAATTCTTTATCACATGAAAATCTACTTAGGCCACACAAGCATTTAAACTCATATTCTGTAAAAATTGTATAATAAATTGGTATAAATATATGTCTATGAAATCTCTGTTAACATTATTAAAACTCTTAGCATAGCATATTTCCCTTAACTTAACTCTGAAAAGCCCCTACTCAATTCTGGCCCTATACCTGCAGAGTTCTCCACTCAACACTTTGAAAATCAAATCCCCCAGAACAAAACATCAGTATTTCTTCATGTATTGTATTTCTTATAACTAAGAGAAAGGCAAATTCTGAATAAAATGCCTTACCCTGAGATTGGGACGAAATCCAAACCAACTCCACCAACGATTAGCTTCATCAGACTTGTAAAGAACTTTTCCAGGAGTGTCGTGGTGGATTCAGACCGTCAATCCGACATAAAACGGGCCCAAAATCGAAGAGAGAAGGGGAGGGAGTCGTAGGAAAGAGAGAGAGGAGAGTTCTGCGCTGATTTTTCCATCAAAATCCAGGTTTTGGAAATTTATAGCCTTGGGTTCGTTGACGAGACATGTTATCTTGTCGACGAGTCTTTAAGGAATTTCACCGACAAACTTCCTCCCTCGTCGACGAATTTTAGGTTGCCCCAAAGCATCTCTTAGTATTTTCTCATTGACGAAGCTCATCCTCGTCCACGAGGTCCTGTTGTACCCTTGTCGACGAATTCCCTGTATTCGTCGACGAGGCTCTGCTAAATTATTGGGGTATTTTCTCTCCACGTTCGTCAACAAAGTCGATTGCCTCCTTCTATTACCGTTTCCATTTCTCCCCCTCTTTATTATTTAAATATCATTATTTTTCTAGGTCATCACAGACTGGATTAAGGCGATTTTGAAAACATTCGAGGTTCGGTCGACTATCTTTGAAATTCAATATGCTATTCATATGGTTCGGTCGACTCAATCATAAATGAACTAGAAGATCGGTCAGCCGAACAGTTGGGTGTTAGACACGTGCTAGTTCTGTCGACTTTAAAAGATACGTTAAAAAACGTTTGGTCGACTGAACCTTGGTCAAACTGTTGACCCCTAAATGGTTCGGTCAACTGAGCTGAATATAACCAGCTAGGTTCAGTCAATTGAGTGACATTCAATTATTATTTTAAATCCTGATTTTGAGTATAGTTCACCCCTGTTTACACAGTTATGATTTGTAAGATAGAGGAGATTTGTGCAAGTAATGCGTAGGGACCTAGGGTCGATCTAAGGTCATTGAGCTTTGTTTGAATTTGTGTATTCCCAAGAAGGGGGTGAATTGGGTATTTAAAAATTTTTGCTTAGGTTAAACCAGATATCAGCATTATTTCGCAAACCTAGCGTCTTTCTATATAATTATAAATCCAATCAAATATTCAAATAATTAAATACATGTACTGCATATAATAAATCAAATATAAAACATACATGTGTTGAAATTGAAAGTGCGGAAATGAAATAGACACATGATATGTTATTGGGGTTTGGCCAATGCTGCTTACATCCCCGCCTCAAGCTGACAAGCAATAGGATTCCCGTATGACTCGGTTAATGAGTGGAGCGACACCTAATACGACACCTTGCAAGCTGGTGCACATAGTTCTCTTAAACGTGTCTAAACCAGTTCGGGACTATTCACAGTGCTAGTATCCCTCTTCTGACCAAATGTCAGGAATACAACAAATGAATATTTTTTATACAACGAAATATGTTTATAATACAAGTAGATGTGTACAACACTAAGCACAAATACACTCACGTTTGATAAGCAAATAAGCTCAATGTGAGAATGTGATTTTCACAAAAGTAATCTTTAAATAAATATGTGTATGATGAGTGCTCAAAGATTTTATGCCCAACTAAGAAATTTCTTCAAAAAATATTTCTCTAAATAAAGTGCTGGAAAACCTAGGGTTTATGGCTCAAAAATATTTTTGCAAGTACAATCAAATGAGCCTTTGAATCTTGCAATGAGTCTGCAAGATTCACAAGCAAAGAAGTAGATTTTCTCCAAGGATATATATTAGTGAATATACATGGAGAAAACTTTGATTTATTCTCAAAACTAAGATATGAAATGTGAATGAACTATAAGAGTAAAAATGAATTTTGATTTGAAAAACAAATGCCCAATATGTGTAAAGCACTCTCTTTGGAAATTGATTTTTCAAAGTAATAATAATAGAGGATGAAAAAATAGGCTTAGGAAGATGAAAATAGGATATAACAATTTGAGAGAGTTTTCTATCTAATCATCTTACTAATTATGACTTATGAAGTGAAATATATTAAGTTGGGTGAAAATATGATCGTTGGGGACATGCTAGGTATTTTTAAAAATGTTTAATCATGTTTAATAAAAAATAACCATGTTTAACCATGGTAAAAATCTGACCAACCCAAGAGGTTCAGTCGACCATATTTGAGGTTCGGTCGACCATATTATTGAGTTCGATCGACCGTGGCCATTTTGAATTGAAGATATGGTCGACCATATCAAGGTGATTTCAAATCCTTCGAGGTTCGGTCAACCAAGGCAAGTTCGGTTGACCATTTTCTAAGGTTCAGTCAACCAAGTTAGTTTTGAACGAATGGTTCGGTCGACCAAGTTGTTGGGGTTCAAACACGTGTCATTTTGGTCGATTGTGGAAGGAACGTTCATTTTAGAATTAGGATTTTTGATTCAAGGCTCCGATGAGTGCCCCAGGTATTTTTTGGGGTCCCTGTTGGCGTAGTTCAAGGAACCAGGTAAGGGTGAAATATATATTAAATCAGATTTTTATGAATTAGTTAGAAAATGAAATATATTATTAATATACGTGTATACGTTTTTATATGCGTTTAAAATGCCAACCATTTAAATTATGTTTTTCGAGCCTATAGCCGTTTTATTAGATACGTATATGTGAAATTGAACTGATAAAAGTGAAATATTTTTCAGAACAATTATGTAAGAAATTAAAGGTATTTTTTTCTCGTATGTGAATGTTAAATGTGGGTTGACTTATTTTATAGGAAATATATATATATATTTTATATATATATATATATATATATATATATATATATATATATATATATATATGAACGTTACTGCTAAATAGTGTGGCATGAGTAAATAAGAATGTTGTGTGGAAATATGTTATATGTATGAGATGCAGGATATACAGGAAATGAACTGAGTATGAAAATGTTAAATGAAATATGCTGCATGTGAGTGTTAATGCAACCATGTAAAACAGCTGAAAAATGCTGGGTATGACAGTTGAAAAATGTTGGGTAAAATAATTGAAATATGTTGGGTAAAATAGCTGAAAGATGTTGGGTAAAACAACTGAAAGATGCTTTGTAAAACAACTGAAAAATGTTGGGTAAAACAATTAAAAGATGTTAGGTAAAATAGCTTAAAGATGTTGGGTAAAACAGTTGAAAGATGCTGGGTATGTAATGAAATGAAATGAAAATGAAAATGAATGAAAAGAAAATAAAGTGTGAAATGTGAACAATGTAAAATGGGAAAGAGTCACTTAAAGTGAAATGAAATGAAATGTTAAAGTTATGAACATGAACATAGGTGAATGGTTGAATAATGATAGAAAAAATAATGTATTATGATATTAAAAGTATCTATGCTCGTAGAGCATGTTACGATTGGGGGGGTACTCTTCGACTGAGGGTTTATTGAGAAAGGCGAGTGTGCTAGTAACTTCAGATGTGGCAGTAGCTGCATAACGTACTAGGGCAAAGGGAACCTATTTGTATGGGCGGGTAGATTTCTCTATCCTTAGGGCCTTCACTGGTAAACCATTGTTTCAACTGTGTGAGTACGAGATTAATCTAATACTCGAGGGCTTACTGAGTAAGGTGAGTGCCTTGATATGCTTCAGTAGCGACCCTTGGGTTGCCAAATGTATCAGAGCAGAGGCGTGCTACTTGTATGGGCGGATAATTACCCTTATCCTTGGGTAATCTCGTGGGTTAAATCTTTTGCATGTGATTGATTAGGCTTATAGAATGATTTCAGTGTTTATGATAACATTTTGCAAATGTTATAAAAATGATATTTATGAACCTCATGTTAGTCACACGCTGTTTTAATATATTGTTTCTTCCCTTACTAAAATGTGTCTCACCCGAATATAAATTCATCCTTTTTAGGTCTTCCACATGATCGAGCTTAGAGAGCTCGAGGTTATTATAACATTTTTTGAGTTATAGAAATAAAGGGTATAATGTTGATGATATTTTGGGATGTATAAAATTTATGTTTTATGTCTTATGTTTTAAGTCTTCTGAGGAAATGGTTAGTTGTGAATACTGGTATTTGTGAATACTAAATGTTTTTGGAGATATATATATATGTGAGTATAGGTGGTGAATAGTTAATTTGGATTATGGATAGGAATAGTAAACTCTGGTATTATATTTATGAAGATTATATTTATGTTTTTTGCTATATACATGATATTAGTATGTGGATTATCAGGTAAATGAATCGATTAGTAGCACTTCGGGCCCACCTAGAGGGTCAGGGTGTTACAGATGGTATCAGAGCAATTACCCAACCAGAAGTGTGAAGAGATTCACATTGTCTGGATATGAAAATATTAGAGTATTAGGTTAGGAATGATTTATTCTAGAGTATAAGATTGAGTAGCGATAATGATAGGGATGGGTGGATTAAGATACCATTAGGAATTCTAAGTCATGTTTCCTAAGCTTGGGGGCAGAAATCTCTCGATAGTTTTCCGTATTTTTTTGAAGAAGTAGTTAGCTTTAGAAAAACATGGTAAATCCATCGATGGTGATATTTTCGAGTAGAAAAACTAGAACTTGGGATTTGAACTTGAAGGTTAGGTTGGTTGATTCAGGGAGAAAATTTTTTGAAGTAGAATAATTTAGGTGTTGTAGTTTAACGGTTTGTGGTTAAGTTGAGTGTTTGATATTTAAATTGGAGTATATGGAAATGTGTGGTATGAAGTTGGTTAGATGATCTTAGAGGTTATGGTATCGGGGGAAACTAGCAAGTACCTCTAGGTAGAGCTGGATCAGCACGAGTGTACTCGTTGATCCCCACTGAGCCAGATAATGTCAAGGGCGTAGGTATAGGTTTATGATTAAGATAATAATGACTTAATTTGGTTATGGATGATTGATTAGTAAAGAAATTTCGAGGACGAAATTTTCTAAAGGAGGGAAGAATGTAATAACCTGGAAAAAAAATTAAAAAATTAAAATTATTAATCAATTAATTAGTTAAACATTATTAAGTTAATGTATTAAATAAACAAGTAAAAAGAAATTGTATAAAAAAAAAGTTAAGAGTAATTATTAATTAATTAATTATTATTATTAAAATAAATAAATAAATAATAGTAAAAAATTTTGGAATAAAGATATATATATATATATATATATATAAAAGATTTAATAATATAATAATATATATTATTTATATAGGAAGTAAAAATTTCCTGAGGAAGAAAAGATTAGTGTGCTCTCTCAGTCTCTCTTCTGCGTCTGTCACTCTTGTAAGGACCTGCTTAACTTACTACATAATAAATCACATTTAATATAGTCAACCCGAACCCATGGATAATGGGGACACACCTATCATACACAGTGGAAACCTAAGCAATAGTAAAATAAATTACATTCACCAATCCATATAGTGCATAATACCATAGTTAGCTACAATCCACAATAATACTGTGTTTATATACAATCCCCCAAACATCATAAAATATATCTAGGATCCCACAACAAAAATCTCCCGATCCTAATTCAAAACTTACCCTCCTAGCGGGGTAGCACAACTAACTCAACGGCAGCCTCGATCCACCGATCTTTTTGGATTTCCTAAAAATTATTTAAGCTATGGCGAGACACCTCTCAGTAAGGGAAAATAAACTAAATACAATTGTGTGACAACATGAATATTTAATGCTATAGCAGATATACAGTACATTTCACATACTATAGAACATTAATTATAACATATCCGAATAAACATATAATTTCATAATTCAAATAAATCATACTGTTCATGAATTGTCTGATATAACTAATAATACTGAAATTTACCTAGAATGTATAACTAGTTGATATCATGTATTACCCCCCTATGACGGGTTGTACAGTTCGAAGGCGAGACCCGACAATGGCTGATCGACCACTGTAGAGTAAAAAATATTTGTAAGTACGATGAGCTCGCCACACCCTGGTCTAAACTACCAGGTGGACGTCTATAACTCTACACTGAAAGTCACATCGACTATTCATCTCCCACTCCCTCTACTTGCAGGGGCGGTAAGCACAAGTCTGAATTGTAATAATCTGAACTATATAGCTACGGCACCGTGCTCCCGAAACTAAACTGAACTATCATCCGGATTATGATTACATATAATACATGATAATATATTGTTTAACGTAAATAAATTGATAGCATTTTCTGTAATAACATAAATAAATGTGGCCTTATGTCGATTACTTTCATATCTATGACCTTACGCCGAAATCATTCATAAATACGGCCTTACGCCGAAATCATACATAATACATGGCTTTGCACCGGCTATCAATCATGGCCTTGCGCCGAACATTTCATACATATTGATCTGAATAAATATATTATTTATCATGTATTCTAAAATTATAATGTACTGCATTATTCAATAATTCTTGAAAATCACTGAAATATACTTTATTTGTAAAATTACCTTAACATGATACAATTTGCGCAAAATAATATTCATGACACACAATACTGAATAAAACCATACATTCTACTCCAAAATCATATTTTCAAGCATTTTATACTAAAAACATACATGCTAGTGTAACAACAGTATTTTCCCAAATATGCATTTACTCAAAATCACTTAGGTAGAATACATGTTTTCTTAAGATAAATCTTCTAGTAATTTAATAATGATTTTCATAGAAAATTATTGTTTTAGTTTATTCCCTTACTTGACAACTGAAAAAGCCCTTATGAAATTTCAGTCCTGCACCCGCAGGGTTCCCCGTTCAACACCCCAAAAACAACATCTCTCAGAACTAAACTTCAGTATTTCTCCATGTAAAACATTTCCTATAACTATAAAAAAAACTCAAATTCCAAATAAAAAAACCTTACCTTGAATTTGGGATGAATTCCAAGGTAGCCCCATCGACGATTCACTCCAGTAGATTTGTAGAGAACTTCCCCAGGAGTGTCATGGTGGCTTTAGATCGTCAAACCGGCAAGAATTCGGCTCGAAATCTTAGAGAGAAGGAGAATGGGTCGTACATGAGAGAGAGAGAGAGAGAGAGAGAGAGAGAGAGAGAGAGAGAGAGAGAGAGAGAGAGAGAGAGAGAGAGAGAGAGAGGAATTGTGTATGAATTAGGCCTATTTATACACTGGCCTTCGTTGACGAGTCACGTCACTTTGTCGACGAGGTCAAGAAGAAAATTCATCGACGAATGCTCACCCCTCGTCAACAAAATTCAGAACTGCGAAACATCCTCTCGGTATCTTTTCGTCGACAAGACACGTCCCTTTTAAAGAGCCCCTTATGTGTTCTCATCGACGAATCCCCTGTGTTCGTCGACAAGACCCTACATAATTTCCTTCTTTAATTCCTTTTCCCTCTTCTTCTCCTATTATTAAATTATGATAATTATTCGGGTCTCTACATCTCCTCTCCTTATAAAATTTAGTCCTCGAAATTTACTATTCATATGATTCATCATCCATTTAAAAATAAACAGTCTACTTATTTTATTACTTACCTTCACTTATGGTGGAGGAATACCGTCGTTACATTCCAAGTTCTGGGAAATTACATATATAAAATAAAATTCTTCCAAAACTAAAATATTACTTACTAACTAAGTTACTACAAGTACCTGCAAAAGTAACATTGTATAACTATCCATACTTTACCTGGTTATAATTAAACTTCTTGGAATAATTGTGGGTATTTATGTCTAATCTGTTCCTCGAGCTCTCAAGAAGCCTCTTCTACTGTATGATTTCTTCACAAAATCTTTACTAAAGGAATCTTCTTGTTACGCAATTCCTGTTCTCTTCTATTTAGAATTTGTATTGGTACCTCCTCATAAACTAGTGAATCACTGAGCTCTAGTTCACCATAACTGATTACATGAGAAGGGTGTGAGACGTATTTCCTCAACATGGAAACATGAAATATGTCATGTATCCTGGACAATACAGGTGGTAAAGCAAACATGTAGGCAACCTATAACGCCCCAAACCCTTAAACTCGGGTCCGGTGCGTTAAACTTGATAAAATCCTGATAATCCATAATTCCATACACATGCAGCGGAAAACATAAATATAATCTCCAGAAACATAGTTCTACAATACCAATATTCCATAATACTAGAGTTTGCTATAACCTATTTAGAAATCCATAAAATTTGTCCATCACCTGCATTTCCATAAATACACAAATCCCCAACACATTTAAGTATATTCACAACCATTTCTCTCACATCATCCTTAAAACATAACAACATAAAACATAAAATATAAATATTTACATTTTCCCAAAATAGTATCAACATATACCCTATTTCTTAATATTCCTCAAAATTAAATACCCTTGAGCTCCTTAAGATCGACCTCGAGAATGTCCTGAAAAAGAAACATTCATATTCGGGTGAGACACATCTCAGTAAGGGAAGAAACATATATATTCAAACAGCGTGTGACTAACATGAGACATAAAGATATTATTTTAATACATTTGCAAATCATTAACATAACTCCGAAATCATTTTCTGAACCTAGTCAAACACATGTAGAGATTTAGCCCACGAGATTATCTAAGGATAGGGGTAATTACCTGCCCATATAAGTAGCATTCCTCTGCTCTGATACTTAGGTAACCCTAAGGTCACTACTAAAGCATACTAGAGCACTTACCTTACTCAGTAAGCCCTCAAGTGTTAACTTGATCTTGTACTCATGTTTTCAACAATAGTTTACCGGCAAAGAACTTAAGGATAGGGAAATCTACCCACCCATACAAATAGGTTCCCTTTGCCCTAGTACGTTATGCATCTACTGCCACTTCTGAAACTACTAGTGCACTCGTCTTTCTCAGCAAACTCTCAAGCGAAGAGTTTGCCTCGCCCAATCGTAACATGTTCTACATAGATAGATACTTCTAATATCATAATACTTTATTCCTTTCTGTCATTATTCATTCATGCACATCTGTTCATGTTCATAGCTTAAACTTTACATTTCGTTTCACTTTAAGTGACTCTTTCCCATTTACTTCGTTCACATTTGTCATTTCATTTCATCCATTTCATTGCATAACATTTTCATTTCATTCCTTTATACTACAACCGCTCTTTACCTATCATTTGTTAGTCCACGAAGAAATGCGCTAGAATCTGCTAATATCACTTTCAGTTGTTATACATTTACATGGTTGCATTTAACATACACAGACAACATTATCCATATCATTTTTTATTATCAATACTTTACTTGCTTAGCCTGCATCTCATACATTTAATATATATATATATATATATATATATATATATATATATATATATATATGCACAGAATCTCATGGCACACAATTTGACAGTAATTTCATATATATTCCGGTAAAATAAGCCAACCCACATTTAACAATTATATGTTGAAAATACATTTGATTTCTCACATAATTCCTCAGAAAATATATTTCACTTTCATTCATTTACTTTCACATATACATAGCTGTATAACCATTCCTAGGATTAGAAAACATATTTTAACATGGTTGGCATTTTAAATCCACATAAAAACATATATAAATAAATAACACATAATCCATGAAAAACCTAATTTAATACATAAATTTCCCCCTTACTTGACTTCAAACTACGCTTGTAGGATCCGCGAACCGATACCCACAACGTTCACCTGGACCCCGAATCCAAAAACCCTAGTTTAATTAAATAAATTCTAATTAACTCAAATCTTAAGGAAAACACTTATTTACTATTTCCTAGGCTCCAAATGACATTATACATTGAGGAAAACCCAAAATAACTTACTTACCTTGATATTGGGATGTTTCCCAAACCTCACAAACCAACGTTCAGCTCCTACAACCTTGTAGAGAACGATCCTACGAACCTCGTGGCAGTTCCAATCGTCAAATCGGGTCAAATCCAACCCGAAATTGAAGAGAGAAGGTAGGAAAATCATTTTTAGAGAGAGAGTGTTTGTGAAATCTCATTGGAAAATGAAGAAAACTCTATTTATAGATAGGGCTTCGTCGATGAGACACGTAGATTCGTCGATGAGGCGCTATAGAGACTTCATCGACGAGAAGATACCCTTGTCGACGAAATTCAGAGTTCCAAAATATACTCTCTCGGGATTCCTTTGTTGACGAGAAACTAGATTCGTTGACGAGCTTTAGAAAGACACTCGTCGACGAGGACAGGACATTCATCGACGAGGCCTGTTGTTCCTTCTAAAAATCCTTCCTTTTCCCTTATTATCCATTAATTCATTCCATTTATTATATTTTCTAATTATTTAATTTTCTGGGTCATTACACAACTGGCCCCACTTTCTCTGGAATCTCAAACGGACCGATGAACCTAGGGCTAAGTTTACCTTTCCTTCCAAATCTCATAACCCCTTTAACGGAGCTATTTTCAAAAAAATACATGGTCACCAATATTAAATTCTAATTTCCTATGGGGATTATCGGCATAACTCTTCTGTCGACTTTGAGCTGCATTGATTCTATCTCTAATGAGCCGAACCTTATCGTACGCTTGCTGCACTAACTCTGGTCCCACAACTCGCCGCTCACCCATCTCGTCCTAATATAAAGGAGAATGACATCTCCTACTATACAGTGCCTCAAACAGTGTCATACCAATGCTGGCCTGATAACTGTTATTATACGCAAACTTTACCAGCGGCATGAACTGAGTCCAACTACCCCCAAAGTCTAGCACGCATGCTCGAAGCATATCTTCTAATATCTATATCATCCTCTCAGTCTGCCTGTCCGCCTGAGAATGAAATTTCGTACTAAAAGATAACTGAGGCCTTAAAGCTTCCTACAAGCTTCTCTAAAAACGTGACATGAAACACGAGTCTCGATATGACACTATAAATACTGGTACTCTGTGAGAACGGACTATCTCCTGAATATAAATCTCTGCCAAATGGTTAAAGGAATAGCTGATCTTGATAGGTAGGAAATGGGCGGTCTTAGTCAACCGATCTACAATCACCCAAATTGCATTCTAGCCATGCAATGCCGATGGCAACCCTGAAGCAAAATCCATGGATATATGGTCTCACCTCCACTCTGAGATATAATGGCTACAATTGACTTATCGGCCTTTGGTGCTTAACTTTTACCTGCTGGAACGTCAAACACTGTGCTACATATTCAGCGATCTCTTTCTTCATACCACTCAACTAATAAAACTCTCACAGATCCCTATACATTTTCGTGCTATCGAGATGAACCGTGTATAAAGATATGTGAGCCTCCTCTAGGATGGTCTTCCTGACATTAGCATCAGCAGGAACACACAATCTAGAACGGAACTGTAGGACTCCATCATCTATAAAGCAGAATTCCTCTCCCTGACCAGATTGTACTTTGACCATCACCTCTGCTAATTCTAGATCTTCCTTCTATGCAGCTTTAATCTTTTCCTGCAGAGTAGGATGCACCACTAAACTAGTAATACATGCCTGAGGGTCACTCTTGACTAATTCTATGCTGAGTCTCTCTAGATCCATTATAATCGGATACTGAATCTCCATAGCTGCCAACTCTAATCCTACATACTTCCTGCTCAATGCATTAGCTATGACGTTTGCTTTTCCTAGGTGGTAACTGATAGTGCAATCAAAATCTTTAATTAGCTCCAACCACCTTCTCTGTCTCATATTCAATTCCTTCTGAGAGAATAAGTACTTTAAACTCTTATGGTTGGAGAAAATTTCACACCGCTCGCCATACAGGTAATGCCTCCAAATTTTCAATGCATGTATTACTATATCCAATTCAAGATCATGTGTAGGGTAGTTCTTCTCATACTCTTTCAACTGCCTAGAAGCATACGCTACTACCCTGCTACACATCCAAGTCCCTTCAAGGATGCATCACTGTAGATAACATAACCTTCACCCTCTGATAGGATGACCAGTATTGGTGCTGTGACTAGCCTTTGCTTCAATTCCTGAAAACTCTACTCACAGCTATTGTCCCATTCAAATATGATGTTCTTCCTAGTTGTTCGTGCCAGAGGCCCTGATAACTCTGAGAATCCCTTGACAAAACGACAGTAATAACCAGCTAACCCTAAGAAACTTTTGATCTCCTAAATGTTTCTCAGTCTAACTCAATTCACTACCGCATCAATTTTACTAGGATCCACAGAAATTCCGTCCCCTGAGATAATGTGCCCTAAAAACACAACTTTCTCGAGCCAAAACTCACATTTAATGAACTTGGCATACAACCTGAGTGTCAGTAAAACTTGTCTCAAATGTATCTCATGCTCCTCATAGTTCCTTGAATAGACCAGTACATCATCAATAAAATAAATATCAAACTAGTTTAAATATGGATGGAAGATCCTATTCATCAAATCCATAAATATTGTAGGAGCATTCGTCAAACCAAACGGCATAACAAGAAACTTGTAATGTCCATACCTAGTCCCGAAGGCCATCTTCGATACATCTTCTACCCTTACCTTTACTTGATGGTAGCCTAATCTGAGATCAATTTTAGAATACACCTGTGTACCTTGGAGCTGGTCAAATAGATCATTTATACAGGATAGAGGATACTTATTCTTGATTGTCAATTTGTTAATTTCCCTATAATTTATACATATCCTCATGGACCCGTATTTCTTCTTTGCAAATAATATTGGAGCTCCCCACGAAGATACACTAGGTCGTATAAAACCGTTATCAAGAAAATCCTGCAACTAATTCTTTAATTCTGCCAACTCTGCTGGCGTTATTCGATAAGGTGCTTTAGAGATCGGCGCTGTACCTGGAAGTAGATCAATAGAAAAATCTACCTCACGATCAAGTGGAAAACCTAGTAATTCATCTGGAAAAATATTTGTAAATTCTTTCACTACTAGCGTACTAGTGAGCTTCAATCATTCCTTGATCTTTCATTCACAAATGCCACAAATCCTTGACAACCACTTAGGAGCAGTCTCCTCGCCTGAACAGCTGAAACCATGTGAGGTAGAGATTGCACTCGTAATCCTATAAATATGAATTCTGGTTTTCTTGGGAGTCTGAATATCACTCCTCTAAAATGACAATCTATACTAGCAAAGTTAGCTGCTAGCCAATTCATGCCGAATAGGACATCAAACTCATGCATGTCCAGCACTATCAAGTCAGCAGATAAAATTCTCTCATGAATATCAACTGGACAGTCACGAAGCACCCTACTACACCTCATTGCTGACCCGGTCGATGTAGTCACCAATAGTTCGATTTCTAATAATTGTGTGTCTGCCCCACATAATTTAATACACCCCATAGATACAAACGAGTGTGTGGCCCTTGAGTTAAATAATGCAATAACTTCAAATGAAAACATACTAACCATACTTGTCACCACATCGCTTGTAGTCTTTGCCTCACCCGACGTTAAAGCAAAAACTCTAGCTAAAGTCATATTCCTCTGCTGACCTTTTCGTGGCGCCTGATAGCCTCCCCGAGTAGGTCTAGAAGCGGGAGTAGCACCAATATGAGTCTGACAATCTTTCATCATATGCCCTGAATCCCCACACTATTAGCAAATACCTCGCCCGACAAGACACTCCCCGGGTACCTCTTCCCATAAGTTGGGTAAGCTGGAAGTGGTTGCACACCCTGAAAACCATGATTCATGTCTCTTGCCTCCGGTCTCTATAGTAGCCACCTTTATTCCACGAACCACGGCTAGACCCCTACTGGGAACTAGATGGCGTGGATCTCTTCCTCTGTCTCTGCTCCTCAGCCTCCAACCGCTCTCTAATTTCTACTATAGTGGTCCTATCCACCAACTCAGTAAATCATGCAACTTCAGTATCGACACCTTCTTATATATTTCTCTTCTTAGACTTCTTTCAAGTTGTCTTACCTTTTTCATCTTATCCGAAATAATGTACGGGGCAAAAAGAGATAGTTCAATAAACCTCGCCACGTACTACTGCACTGTTTGCTGTCCCTGCTTTATATTAAGGAACTCCTCAATCCTAACTTCCCTGGATGAGGCTGTAAAATACTCGTTGAAAAATATCTCCTTAAATCGCTCTCATGTCATCTTCATAGGTGCTGTCCTCTGCTGCTCTAGGAGTTTCACTGTCGTCCGCCGTCTTTCTGCCTCTCCAGTCAGTTTATATGTAGCGAACAACACCCTCTGCTCCTCAGTACATTGTATCACTGCAAACACTTTCTCAATCTCCTGCACCTAGTTTTCAGCGACTGCAGGATTAGTTCCTCCTGAGAAAGTCTGAGGATTCATCTTAATGAACTTCTCAATCGAGCTGTGGTGGCTTGCCAATGGACCACCCTATTCTCTAGAGCTCCTGGAAATTTTAGCCATGACTTGTTGTGCCACACTGCACAATACTGCATCTGAATCACCACCTGTAGTGCCTGAGGGCCCATCACCTTCATTACCACTAGTATGGGCACTATTGCCTCCAGGGTCCATCTTGAAAAACAATAAACTTAACTTAGGACCCTATCATTGTAACATGTCATCTAATTAGTATAGTATATTTTAAACTAATTCTTCACCCCTGATCTGGATTCAAGATTCAATCTTACAACCTAAATACCTAACCCGATGATAGTTTACCATGACTTTCCTAAAATCGTCACCCTAGGAAAAACACACAAACCATCACGGAAGTCCTACATCTAGACTACAAAATCAGACCTCAAATTCCCTTATCCTATACTCTAGTATCATTACTGCTGCATTTTAGAGTCTACAAAACCTAACATCCTAGGCTTTGATATCAAACTGTAACGACCTACTTAATTTACTACATAATAAATCGCATATAATATAGTCAACCTGAACCCGTGGATAACAGGGACACACCTGTCATACATAGCGGAAACCTAAGCAGTAGTAAAATAAATTCACCAATTCATATAGTGCATAATACCAGAGTTAGCTACAATCCACAATAATACTATGTTTATATACAATCTCCCTGTTGATTTAGGTGTAATCCTAAGAGGGGGGGTGAATTGGGTATTTTAACCTATTTACCACTTAATCCCTATTTGTATATTTACCAAATCAATTGTTGGGATTCGTGACTAACTTAAATTGATTTTATCAATGAGTTCTTTTTACCCAATTAAATGTGTGTAGAGTTATTCAACATACATATGCAATATGAATAATAAAGTGAAATGCGGAAAACAAAGAGTTAAGGGAAGAGAGAGGACAAATGTAATTTTTACGAGGTTCAACCAACTCGGCCTACGTCCTCACCTTGAGCAACCCACTCAAGGATTTCACTAAAATCCCTGCTCCTTAAATTGGGATGGAGTTTCCCTTACAATCCGCTACTTACAAGAGGTACAACTCCCTCCTACTCCGCTGCTTACAAGAAATACAACTTCCTCCTAATCTGCTACTTACAAGAGATACAACTTCCTCCTCACACCCTGGTTCACAAGCTGAACCGTGAATACAATGAATCTGTAAAACACTCAAAATTGCTTCCAACAAAAGCTAGTGAGTACAATTCAAATTCCTAATATATTAACATATGATTAAACTTGAAACTCAGAATGTATGAAACGATACAATCATTTATGTATGATATGCTTCCGCACACAAAATCCTTTTTATCAAAAACTCCCAAGTAAAGATATATTTGAAACGCTTTGTAGTATATTGAGGTTCTAGTTCACTTTGTAAAGATGCACAAATATATCTAATGTGAACTTATCAAAAGCTCTATCTTGAATATTATATTAATCAAAATCAAAACGTTTTCTTTCAAATATTCAATCATAACACAATTTTGTAATATCCAAATATATAAATATATATATATATATATATATATATATATATATATATATATATGATATGTATACCAAATATCAAAGCCCTAATGTAGTATATTTCAGAGAATATCCTTCAATAATATATCATTATGAACACCTAGAATATCCAAATAAGTAGATTTGTAATATTAAAAATACCCAGTTTTTGAATGAAAACTCACTTGAACCAAAAGTATTTAATCAACAACTAGAACTCTTTTCAAGTGGTAAATTTCTAAAAAATGATTAATTATATACACACTCAAGATCAACTTCTTAACAAATATTCTAAAGTAGATTTTGCAATGATAAGCTCTATGAAATATATATATATATATATATATATATATATATACTGTTGAATCAAACAATTCAACCAATAGCTAAAACCTTTCTCAAGTAATGATCTTGTCAAAAGCAATCTTTATATATATAGGCACACTCAAGATCAATTTTTCTAATGATATTCAATAACAAGTGATGAGATGAGAAACTCTTGAAAATATTAACTTGAATGATCAAACCTCAATACTAGAATGAAAAACCAGATGAGTAAACGAGTTCCCTTCGAGATATTGATTTGATTTGCCCAAGCTCGATGAGTAGAAGTTGAAGTGTAGGCAATCGTATAGCAATAAGAGCAAGTTTCTCAATATTCTTTCAATAATATGTATTCTTCTCTTTACGTTCATCTTCTCTTTTGTCTTAGCTCACATTAGGGTTTAGATGATGTATATATAGGTGCTATAACCTTAGAATTGATCTCAACCGTTAGATCAAAGAGATAGCTTGTGAGTCATTTCAATAAAAATCTAATTTTTTAAGTTTTCCTCGCAAGTTCAAGCTACTAAAGTTGAGTTTAGGCTCCTAAAGTGCCAGTTCAGTCACCTGAAGTTGACTTCAGGCTACCAAAGTGCCTCGGCTAGGTTTTGTTTCATCATTAATTCTTCAGGCTACCGAACTTAATCTTTAGGCTCCTAAAGAAAATTTTCAAGCGACTGAGGTTGAGTTCAGGCTACCGAAGTGGCCATTTCTTGAATTTTTTCTTTCTAATTCAAAATTATGTTTTGCTCTCTTTTTTGGGTCTTTTATAAAAATACTTTCCAAGGTTTTAAGAATATTTCTAAATCCATGAAAGTTCCTTAATGATGTTCATGAAATGCATGAATCCTAAAGTCATTCTAGGGTATATGTTGAGCCTCAAATTAAATCATACGAAAATGTAAATACATGAGTTCTAAGTATCCATTCCCTTGACACTCTTGAACTTTGTTGCTTGCATCTTAATTCTTAATCTTTTTGAGTTTAATGGATCTTGCCAAGATATTTAAGTTTTACTTTATGGCTTCCATGACTTGTTATCCTTCCGTGCATGCTTAATATAATTCCTATTCACAAACTCAATGCACAGATAAAATACCAAGTGATTTGTCATTATCAAAATCGGATTGGACTCGTAGAGTCAACACCCCCAAACATCCAAAAATATATCTAGGATCTCACAACAAAAATCTCTCCATCCTAATTCAAAACTTACCCTCCTAGCGGGTAGCACAACTAACTCAACGACGGCCTCGATCCGCTGGTCTTTTTGGGTTTCCTGAAAATTATTTAATTTGGAATGAGACACCTCTCAGTACGGGAAAATAAACTAAATACAGTTGTGTGACAATATGAATATTTAATGCTATAGTAGATATACAGTACATTTCACACATTAGAAAACATTGATCATAACATATCTGAGTAAACATATAATTTCATAATTCAAATAAATCATACTGTTTATGAATTGTCTGATATAACTAATAATACTGAAATTTACCCAGGATGTATAACTAGTTGATATCATGTATTACCCCCTATGACGGGTTGTACAGTCTGAAGGCGGGACCCGACAATGGCTGACCGACCACTGTAGAGTCAAAAATATTTGTAAGTACGATGAGCTCGCCACACCTTGGTCTGAACTACCAGGTGGACGTCTATAACTCTACACTGAAAGTCACATCGACTATCCATCTCCCACTCCCTCTACTTGCAGGGGCGGTTAGCACAAGTCTGAATTGTAATAATCTGAACTATATAGCTACGGCACTGTGCTCTTGAAACTAAACTGAACTATCATCTGGATTATGATTACATATAATACATGATAATATATTGTTTAATGTAAATAGATTGATAGCATTTTCTGTAATAACATAAATAAATGTGGCCTTATGCTGATTACTTTCATATCTGCGACCTTGCGCCGAAATCATTCATAAATATGGCCTTGCGCCGAAATCATACATAATATATGGTCTTGCGCCGACTATCAATCACGGCCTTGCGCCGAACATTTCATACATATTGATCTGAATAAATATATTATTTATCATGTATTCTAAAATCATAATGTACTACATTATTCCATAATTCCTGAAAATCACCGAAATATACTTTATTTATAAAATTATCTTAACATGATACAATTTGCGCAAAAAAATATTCATGCCACACAATACTGAATAAAACCATACATTCTACTCCGAAATCATATTTTCTGACATTTTATACTAAAAACATACATTCCAATGTAACAACAATATTTTTCTAAATATGCATTTACTCAAAAATATTTAGGTATAATACATGCTTTCTTAATATAAATCTTCTAGTAATTTAATAATAATTTTCATGAAAATTTATTACTTTAGTTTATTCCCTTACCTCACAACTGAAAAAGCCCTTATGAAATTTTAGTCTTGCACCCGCAGGGTTCCCCGTTCAATACCCTAAAAATAACATCTCTCATAACTAAACTTCAGTATTTTTCCGTGTAAAACATTTCCTATAATTATAAAAAACCCAAATTCCGAATAAAAATTCTTACCTTGAATTTGGGATGAATTCCAAGGTAGCCCCATCGACGATTCACTCTAGTAGATTTGTAGAGAACTTCCCTAGGAGTGTAATGGTGGCTTCAGATCGTCAAACAGGCAAAAATTCAACCTGAAATCTTAGAGAGAAGGAGAATGGGTCATACAAGAGAGAGAGATAAAAGAATTGTGCATGAATTTCGACCAAAAAAATGAAGTTTAGACCTATTTATACACTGACCTTTGTCGACGAGCCACATCACTTCGTCGACGACGTCAAAAAGGAAATTCGTCAACGAATGCTCACCCCTCGTCGACGAAATTCAAAATTGCGAAATATCCTCTCGGTATCTTCTCATCGACGAGACACATCCCCGTCGACGAGCCCTTTATGTGTTCTCATCGACGAATCCCCTGTGTTCGTCAAAGAGACCCTGCATAATTTCCTTCTTTAATTCATTTTCCCTCTTCTCCTCCTGTTATTAAATTATAATAATTATTCAGATCTCTACAAATCTCCTTCATTCTTCTCTCTATCTCTCTCCCTCTCTCCTAATTTCTTGGCGGATATTCGGTCGATTGGGAAACGGAAGGTGCCATTGGATTTCTATTTCTGCCACTGACATTTCTATTGGAGTAGATTTGTCATGGGAGCGGCGTAGGCACCACTCCTAGGAAAGGTATATTTTCTCTAAATCCTTAATTTCTCCTTAAATCTGCCGTTAAATCTACGATCAGGCACCACTACGGGGTCCTAATCGTGATCGTCGTCATTTTGGCGCGAGTAAATTTTCAATTGGGATTTTCTAGGCCCCACTCCAAAACGAGAGTGAGATTTGAGGAATTAGGTAAATTAATTATATTTGAGGGTATAATTATTTATTTGAAATTTATGGGCCTAGCAAATATTAAAATAATATTTTATTATGGTTAATTTAATGGAATTAAGATTTTTGATTTAGGACTCGGGTGAGCGCCGTGGATATTTTTCGAGGTCCTTGTTGACGTAGTTCAAGGAATCAGGTAAGGGGAAAATATATATTAAACCAGATTTTTATGAATTAATTGAAAAATGAAATATGTTATTAATATACGTGTATATGTTTTTGTTTGAGTTTAAAATGCCAACCATTTAAATTATATTTTTCGAACCTACGACTGTTTTATTATATACGTATATGTGAAATTGAACTGATGAAAGTGAAATATTTTTCAGAATAATTATGTAAGAAATTAAAGGTATTTTTTCCAGTATATGAATGTCAAATGTGGATTGACTTATTTTATAGGAAATATATATGAATTTTACTACTAAATAGTGTGACATGAGTAAATAGGAATGTTGTGTGGAAATATGTTATATATATGAGTTGCATGATATACAGGAAATGAACTAAGTATGAAAATGTTAAATGAAATATGTTGTATGTGAGTGTTAATGCAACCATGTAAAATAACTGAAAATGTTGGGTATGACAGTTGAAAAATGTTGGGTAAAACAATAAAAAAATGTTAGGTAAAACAATTGAAAGAAGCTGAGTAAAATAGTTAAAAGATACTAGGTGAAATAACTGAAAGATGTTGGGTATGTAATGAAATGAAATGAAAATGAAAATGAATGAAATAAAAATGAAGTGTGAAAAGTGAACGATGTAAAATGGGAAAAAAGAGTCACTTAAAGTGAAATGAAATGAAATGTTAAAGTTATGAACATGAACATAGGTGAATGGTTGAATAAAGACAGAAAAAATAATGTATTATGATATTACAAGTATCTATGCTCGTAGAACATGTTGACCTTATAGGTCGCATCTGGTTTTGGTAATGACAAATACTAGTATTTGATGATTGTTAAGTATTTGTGCAGGCTTAAATGAATATCCCAAGGAATGACACTTGAAGCAACTAGAAGACCCTAAAGACCTTTAATTTGTAATTGTAAATTCAATGTTTGTAATATGGGTCTGTAATAATAATTTAGGATGTGGTCTGTATTTATCTTACCTGCACATCATGCATATAGGATATATGGTAAGCTCAATAAGACTACAGTACGACTCTAGGTACCAACACTCACACATATCATATAATATATAAGAGTGTTAAATTTGTGCCTTAAAATTGAACAAATATTAGGATTTTGAGAGATATCGGGCGACCGAACCCCTGAAGTTCAAAACACCTCAGGCGCCTGAACTGTTGACAAGTCAATACTTGACTAGGGCTCTCGAGCGATCGACCAATAACATGCATACCTTCCACAAGCGCCTGAACCCCTTGAAAGGGACAGTCCACCAACTCGGGTGACTAACTATTTTAGTTCAAAAAGAACCTCGGGCGACCGAACACATGGATTCGGGCCACCGAATATAGGACTGGGCACTCGAAGTCACGAAGTAATGCTATTGACTTTGATTCGGGTCACCGAACTTGAATCTGGGCTACCGAACTAAATTAGATAATTTTTATTACTAAGTTTTGTCAGGCGACCGAATCTTGGTTCAGCCACCTGAATCTTGGCGGGTAAAAATTATTTTAACCGAGGCAAAATAGGGTTAATTTGGGCTAATTATATTTTAACTATTTGGGATTTTTTTTTTAATTATTCCCAACATATCTCAAACGGTTATAATTTTACCACTGACTATAAATATGAGTTCATTTGCAAGATTAGAACACAATTAGCAAATAGATTAGTCAAAATATTCTCTCTTTTGAAAATACACCTTTTGGCCAAATACTCTTAAATCTCCATTCCTTTGATATATTTTGAGATTGTGTGGACATTTCTAGAGTGCTTATGATTGCTATAGATAGCTAGAAACTCCCATTTGATTGATTGATAGCTATATTTTATTGGGGAGTTTTAGCTTAAGATTATTCCATAGATTTTCATATTATAAATCTTGTGTGGGGATAAACTAAGTAAACTTAGGGTATTTGCATCTTTATTGCAAGTATCCAATAGTTTGGTTTTTGTTGTGTAAAGATTTTTCAAACAAGTAAATATTTTCAAACTAGTATTGTGCATATTTCATTGAAGAAAACTCTTTTGAACTAGTTTCATTATCTGATTCGTATCTTTGGAATATTGATTTGTTATTGAAGTACTTTGTTTAGATTCTAAGATATTGCTTATATTGAACAGTCTTGAGCATCATACTAATCATATTGTATTAATGTTGATTGCACAAAATTTGCATCACTGAACTTACACTATATCCATATCATTGATATGTATGTGAATGCGCATATTTGGATACATATATGCTTTATGTGAAAGCATAATCAATGTACCATCTATTTGAGAGAATACTGTTGTATTTCTAGGCGTGGCCTGAAGGGGCGGTAATCCAGCCTAATAATGATTGGTTGTAAAGGTTGAGGTCAACCCTGTGCTAATTGACTTGATTTGTTTAGGTGCCGCTCCACCCGTTTAAGTGAGCAATTATAGTGGTAATCCTTATGCTTGTTAGCCAAGGCGGGGACGTAGACAATTGGCCGAACCTCAATAACATTTATGTGTATCACTCTTACTTTATTGCTTTCTAGTACTTGTATTGTTAATTAGATTGCTTTATTTAATTACTGGTTCATATTACAACTGATTTACATTACTTGCACTAGATTGTCGATAGGGTTGTGAATATACTGTTGTTAGAAGATTTACCTAGGGTTTAAATTTTAAAAATATCAATTCGCCTCCCTTTTAGGATCACGGTAAAGTTAACAATTAGTATTAGAGCCACGTAGCATAGATTAGCTGTTATTTTGTAAAAGATCACATATGACTCATAACTCCGTGACCCTTTTATTTGAGGGACCATCTTCCACACGACCTCCTATTTTCAGTGGTTTTAATTACACCTTTTGGAAACAGGGGATGCGCATCTACCTTTAGAATACTGATTGGAAGGTGTGAAAGATTGTCTTTAAGAGAAATTATGTCCCTATGAAAACTGATGGTGCAACTAGAGTTCTTAAGACTAATGATGAATATGATGATGATGATATGAAAGATGTTAGTCTAAATGCCACTGCTATGAATATTTTTTACTGTAATCTTGATGTAAATGAATTTAACAGAATTATGACATGTTCTACTGCAAAATAAATATGGGATAAGTTAGAAGTCACATATAAGGGTACTAGAGATGTGAAAGACAGTAGGATAGATATGTTAACCAGTGAGTATGAAGACTTTATGATGAATGTAGGTGAGTCCATTCAGAGCATGTACACTAGATTCACACACATCATAAACTCACTGTATGCATTAGGAAAGACCTATCCGACATATGAGATGATTAGGAAGATCCTTAGAGGCTTACCTTCTATTTGGGAAGTCAAGGCTACAGTCATTACTGAGGGTAAAGACCTTAATGCCATGACTCTAGATGAATTGATATGTTCTCTGATCATTTATGAATTAGCCATAAATGAGAGGCTCAGTGAACGTAATAGGACTAAGAAAGTGACTGCATTAAAAACTTTCACTAACACATCTAGTGAATGCAATGAATCTGACACTGATGATGATATGGTCATGCTAGTTAGAAAATTTACAGATTCTTCAGGAAGAACAGAAAACCATGTAAAAAATATAGGGAGTCTACTATTGAGAAGGGAGAGTCCAGAAAAAGAAAATAAAAATCAAATGCTCTCACGTGTTATAATTGCAACAAGTTCGGGCACATCAAACCAGACTGCCCACTACTGAAAAAGGAGACTAAGAAATAGAAGAAAGTCATGAAGGCCGAGACATCATGGGATAAACTTAGCAACAGCGACTCAGAATCAGACCACATCGACTCAGAGGTGTCTAATCTATGCTTGATGGAATACGATGATGAGGTATCGTCTTCTAGTTCATTATCCTCATATTATTCATCTGATGATTGTGATTCTGGTTGCATGCCTACATTAAGAGAGTTACAATTTGAATATATTCGTGTAACTAAACTGTTAGGTAAAATGATCAAAGAAAATGATGATTTGAAAAAGAAATGTGAAAATTGGTCAAAATTGTTTGATATTGTAAAAACCTCTCATGCTTTCATTTTAAAAGAAAAGGATGCTACTATTGTTGAGCTTGAGAGAAAATTGAAAGATAGCTCCAAAATTATTTTTAAATTCACCGAGGGCAAACGCAATTTTGAAAAACTATTTAGTGCCCAAAGAAACTCTTTAGTAAAGAAGGTCTTGATTTTAATGGTATTGGAAATGTTAGACGACCTAATCTTTACTTAGGACATTTTACACGTGAGTCATAGTCTTATATTCCTCCTAAAGATCCTAAGTGTAGAATAAAATGTTTTAAATGTAAACAAATTAGTTATATTCAATTTGATTGTCCACTTAGGAATAAGCGTGCTAGAATTAGGAAAGTATGGGTAGTTAAGGGAGATCCGACCACTAACCCCCGTAGACCCAACAAAATTTGGAGACCAACATCAGTTACTTAGTTTATTTTGCAAGTATGCCTAAGATCGTCTTTCTCTAAGGACTGGTGGTACTTGGATAGCGGGTGCTTACGGCACATGACCAGCGATAAGGGAAAATTCACTTTAATCATTCCCAAGGATGGAGGCTATGTGACATTTGACGACAATGCAAAAGGACGCATCATCGGGGTAGGTAAGGTTGGTAAGGATTCCTCTTTTACTATTGATAATGTTTTATTGGTTGATGAGCTGAAGCATAATCTACTAAGCATAAGTCAGTTATGTGACATATGATATAAAATATCTTTTGAAAATGATAAATGCATAGTTGAAAATAAAACAGATCACAAAGAATTTTTTACTGCTAATCGCCATGAAAATGTTTATACCACTTCTCTCGATAACTTAGCTTCATAACAAGTAATATGTTTTTCTGCTGTAAATGAAGCTAGTTGGTTTATGACATAGGTGCTTAGGACACACAAGCATGAATTTATTGTCAAAACTTATTAGAAAAGAATTAGTAAAATGTTTGCCTAAAATGTCATTTGTAAAAGATAAAATTTGTTATGCATGTCAAATGGGTAAGCAAACAAAATTTAGTTTTACGAAAAAGAAATTCATATCTACTACTAGACCACTTGAGATGCTTCACTTATCTATTTGGTCCTAATTCTGTGCAAAGTTTAAGTGGTAAATCATATGCTTTTATAATTGTAGATGACTTCTCTAGATTCACATCGGTGTTATTTCTTACACATAAAAATGAATCATGTGAACTATTTACCAAACTTTGTAGGAGAATTCAAAATGAAAAAAGATATAGGATAACTCATATAGGAAGTGATAGAGGCACATAATTTAAAAATGAGGGCATAGAAAATCATTGACTTAGAGGGTGTTTCACAAAACTTCTCTGCACCTAGGACACTTTAACAAAACGGAGTGGTAGAAAGAAAGAATAGGTCATTACAAGAAATAGGTGGAACTATATTGAATGAACATAACTTACCTAAATATTTTTGGGCAGAGGCTATAAATAATGCATGTTATGTTATGAATAGAGTGTTGATTAGACCGTCAATAAATAAAACCCCTTATGAATTGTGGAACAACCATAAACCTAATATTTCCTATTTTCATGTATTTGATTGTAAATGTTTTGTGCTTAGGGATAATGAACACTTAAAAAAATTTGACTCTAAATCTGATGAAGGTATTTTCCTACGTTATGCACTTAATTGTAAAACATACAGAGTTTTCAATAAAAGAACATTGACTGTCATTGAATCTATTCATGTTGTGTTCGATGAATCTAATCCATTTTTTAAGAAAGATGATGAAGATGATATTGATATTAGAAAATGTTTAGATAAATTATCTATTGAAAACAATGCAAATGAAAACCTAAAAGTAAATGAAAAATCATCTAAAGATAATGAAAATCAGGAGTTGCCTATAGATTGGAAATTTATTAGAAATCATCCTATAGATCAAATCATAGGAGAATCATCCCATGGTGTAGCCACAAGATCCTCCTTGAGAAATCTAGTGAATCATTCTGCTTTCTTATCTCAAGAAGAACCTAAAAATATTAAAGAAACCATAGAGGATGAGTCTTGGGTGATGTCTATGCAAGAAGAACTTAATCAATTTGAAAGAAGCAAAGTATGGACTCTAATTCCTAGGCCTAATAATCACATAATTATTGGAATTAAATGGGTGTATAGAAATAAGAAAGATGAAAATGGGGTAGTAATTAGGAATAAGGCTAGACTAGTTGCCCAAGGGTATAATCAGGAGGAGGGAATTGACTTTGATGAAACATATGCTCCTGTTGGTAGGTTAGAAGCCATTCGTATGTTACTTGCTTATGTCGCTTTTAAAAATTTTAATTTGTTTCAAATGGATGTTAAAAGTGCTTTTCTGAATGACAATATTAATGAAGAAGTATATGTAGAACAACCACCCGATTTTGAAAATCATAAATATCCAAATCATGTTTACCAGTTATCAAAGGTCTTGTATGGATTGAAACAAGCTCCTAGAGTTTGGTATGAGAGGCTTAGTGGTTTTCTACTAGAAAATGGGTTTATCCGTGGCAAAATTGACACTACACCCTTCATCAAATCCAAAAATGATGATATGCTCATTGTTCAAATTTTTGTGGACGATATCATTTTTAGAGCAACTAATGATGAGTTGAGTAATGAGTTTGCCAAGTGCATGCAAAGTGAATTTGAAATGAGCATGATGGGTGAACTTAGTTTCTTCTTAGGGCTACAAATTAAGCAAGCTAAACATGGAACTTTCATATGCCAATTTAAATATATTAGGGACTTTTTAAAAAAATTTAATATGGAAGATTGCAAAATTCTTGGTACACCTATGAACTCTTCCATCAAGCTTGATAAAGATGAGTAAGGAATCCCTATAGATATAAAATTGTATTGTGAAATGATTGGTAGTTTCCTATATCTCATTGCTAGTAAGCCTGATATTATGTTTAGTATGGTATGTGTGCTAGGTTTCAGGCTACTCCTAAGGAATCCCATCTAAAAGCAGTTAAACGAGTCCCTAGGTATCTAGTTGGAAATATAAAGTTAGGCTTATAGTACCCTAAGCATACTACCTTTGAGATTGTGAGTTATACTAATGCTAATTTTTTCGGTAGTAAGGTTGATGGGAAAAGTATCAGCGACACTTGTCACTATTTAGGACAATCTCTTGTTTCTTGGTTTTCTAAGAAACAAAACTTAGTTGTCTTATCCACAGCCGAAGCAAAATATATTGCGGCTGAAAGTTGTTGTGCCCAAACTCTTCATATGAAACAACAACTTATGGATTTTGGATTGCACTATGATACAATACCAATTAAATGTGATAATACTAGTGCAATCAACATCTCTAAAAATCTTATCTCACATTCATGAACTAAACACATTGAGATTAGACATCACTTTCTTTGTGATCATGTGTAGAAAAGGAGATGTTGCACTTGAGTTTGTATGCACCAATGAACAGTGGACAGACAAATTCACTAAACCGCTTCCCGAAAAAAGGTTCATACAAATTAGACGTGAGTTAGGTCTAATACACAGTAGAGATGCTTCTTAGATGTTTCATAGTTTGCAAAAATTTAGGGGGAGCTCTCAAGTGATATTTACAAGTATTAACAACTAATATTATTGTTGATATGTCTCATTGCCTTGGACTTTATGAATATTGACTATTATTTGTGTGCATAATTCTTTTATCCATTTCATGATGATATTGGACTTTATGTCTTATTGTATGAACATACTGCAACTGTTTGAGTAGTTGTGGATAAATTGTTAGGATTTATAAACTCAAATAGGTTATTATTTGTCTAAAATCTATTTTGGAAAGTACTATTTTCAAATGGTGCTCTGCCAAAATTTTTTCAAAAACTTTCCAAAACTTGTAATGTATGAATACGATATTTATCCTTTGCCTAGAGTTCTCAACTCTTATGGCCACTTTTTTGCTGTTGCCAAAAGGGGGAGATGTAGGGGCGAAAATTGGGTTGACTTATTAGATTAAATTAAATTGAATTGAACTTATTATTTAGAACTTTACATGATGCACATTGTTAAGGGGAGCCTCCTAAGGCTATACCCATTTTTTGCATGATATATTTGTCATCATAAAAAATGGAGAGAATGTTGACCTTATAGGTCGCACCCAGTTTTGATAATGACAAATACTAGTATTTGATGATTGTCAAGTGTTTGTGCAGGCTTAAATGAATATCCCAATGAATGACACTTGAAGCAACCAGAAGACCCTGAAGACCTTTAATTTGTAATTTTAAATTCAATGTTTTTAATATGAGTCTGTAATAGTAACTTAGGATGTGGTCTGTATTTATCTTCCCTGCACATCATGCATATAGGATATATGGAAGCTCTATAAGACCATAACACGACTCTAGGTACCAACACTCACACATATCTTAAAATATATAGGAATATTAAATTTTTGCCTTCAAATTGAACAAATATCAAAATTTTGAGAGATCTCGGGCGACCGCACCCTTGGAGTTTAAAACTCCTCGAGCGCTCGAATTGTTGACAAGTCAACAGTTGACTAGGGCTCTCGGGCGACCGACCAATGACATGGATACCTTCCACAGGCACCCGAACCCCTTGAAAGGGATAGTCCACCAACTCGAGTGACCGACTGTTTTAGTTCAAAAAGAACCCCAGGCAACTGAACACATGGATTCGAGCCATCGAATATAGGACTGGGCACCCGAAGTCACGAAGTAATGCTATTCATTTTGATTTGGGTCACTGAACTTGAATTCGGATGACCGAACAAAATTAAATAATTTTTATTACTGAGTCTTGTAGGGTGACTAAACCTCGGTTCAGCCACCCGAACCTCAGTGGGTAAAAATTATTTTAACCGCAGTAAAACAAGGTTAATTTGGGCTAACTGTATTTTAACTATTTGACATTTTTTTTAATTATTCCCAACATATCCCAAACAGTTATAATTTTACTCCTGACTATAAATATGAGTTCATTTGCAAGATTAGAACATAATTAGCAAATAGATTAGCCAAAATATCATCTCTTTTGAAAATACACCTTTTGGCCAAATACTCTCAAATCTCCATTCCTTTGATATATTTTGAGATTGTGTGGACATTTCTAGAGTGCTTATAATTGCTATAGATTGCTAGAAACTTTCATTTGACTGATTGATTGCTATATTTTACTGGGGAGTTTTGGCTTAAGTTTATCCCAGAGATTTTCATATTATAAATCTTGTGTGGGGATAAACTAAGTAAGCTTAGAGTATTTGCATTTTTGTTGCAAGTATCCAATAACTTGGTTTTTGTTGTGTAAAGATTTTTCAAACAAGCAAATATTTTCAAACTAGTATTGTGCATATTTCATTGAAGAAAACTCTTTTGAACTAGTTTGATTATCTGATTCGTATCTTTAGAATATTGATTTGTTATTGAAGTACTTTATTTAGATTCCAAGATATTACTTATATTGAACACTCTTGAGCATCATACTGATCATATTGTATTGAGTGTTGATTGCACAAAATTTACATCACTGAACTTACACTATATCCATATCATTGATGTGTATGTGAATGCGCGTATTTGGGTACATATATGCTTTATATGAAAGCATAATCAATGTACCATCTTTTTGAGAGAATACTGTTATATTTCCAAGCGTGGCCTGAGAGGGCGGTAATCCAGCCCGGTAATGATTGGTTGTAAAGGTTGAGGTCTACCCTGTGCTAATTGACCTGGTTTGTTTAGGTGCTACTCCACCCGTCTAAGTGAGCACTTATAGTACTAATCCTTGTACTTATTAGCCAAGGCGGAGACATAGGCAATTGGCTAAACTTCGATAACATTTATACGTGTCACTCTTTCTTTACAGCTTTCTAGTACTTGTATTGCTAATTAGATTGCTTTATTTAATTATTGGTACATATTACAACTGATTTACATTACTTGCACTAGATTGTCTATAGGGTTGTGAATATACCGTTGTTATAAGATTTACCTAGGACTTAAATTTTAAAAATACCAATTCACCCCCCTTTTGGGATCACGGTAAAGCTAACAGAACATGTTACGATTGTGCGGGGCATATTCTTTGTTTGAGGGCTTGTTGAGAAAGGCAAGTGTGCTAGTAACTTCAGATGTGACAGTAGCTGCATAACGTACTAGGGCAGAGGGAACATATTTATATGAGCGGGTAGATTTCTCTATCCTTGGGGCCTTCGATGGTAAACCATTATTTGAACTATGTGAGTACGAGATTAATCTAATACTTGAGGGCTTACTAAGTAAGGTGAGTGCCCTGGTATACTTCAGTAGCGACCCTTGGGTTGCCAAATGTATTAGAGCAGAGGGGTGCTACTTGTATGGACGGGTAATTACCCTTATCCTTAGGTAATCTCGTGGGTTAAATTTTTTGAATGTGATTGATTAGGCTTCGAGAATGATTTTAGTGTTTATGATAACGTTTTAAAAATGTTATTAAAATAATATTTATGAACTTCATGTTAGCCACACGCTGTTTTAATATATTATTTCTTCCCTTACTAAGATGTGTCTCACCCGCATATGAATTCATCTTTGTCAGGTCTTCCATGTGATCGAACTTAGAGAGCTCGAAGTTATTATAACATTTTTTAAGTTAAAGAAATAAAGGGTATAATGTTGATGATATTTTGGGATGTGTAAAATTTATATTTTATGTTTTATATCTTATGTTTTAAGTCTTCCAAGGAAATGGTTAGTTGTGATACAGGTGTATGTGAATACTGAATGTTTTTGGAGATATGTATATATGTGAGTACAGGTGGTGAATAGTTAATTTGGATTATGAATAGGAATAATAAACTCTGGTATTATATTTGTGGATATTATATTTATATTTTTCACTACGTACATGATATTAGTATGTGCATTATTAGGTAAATGAATGGATTAGTAGCACTTCAGGCCCACCTAGAGGGTCGGGGCGTTACACCATTCATATCATATTGTATTCATTATGCGTTTGTTACTTATTTCTACTATAAATTATACAAGCTTTTCATATGTTGCTCATGTGATAAATCTAATAAAAGCAAGGATAGACTATTTAAAAGAGATTTTAAGCACATACCATTAAATTTGATATCAAAACCACCTTTGGGGTACTATCATCTGGGTGGACCCTACATAGAGGTTGGAGCCACTCTAACTAGGGTAGCATAGATTGGATAGGAAAACATGTGACAGTTCCATATTAGATGTGTATTAGGGAGATTTTAGGTTGATAAGTATAGTGTCAACTCCAAATATGTGATGCACCTTTACAGGACAAAACCATGAAGGCTAGTTGGCCAAAGCCGACAATATCTCACCAGATCCTTTATTAAGGATACACAACCTTAATTATGAGATCAACAATGAAACAGATCCATTATTCCTAAAAATTTCGCAAAACTTATTAGGAAAAAATACATGTACACCCCTTAAACTATATCTATTACCAATATCCTTTTAAATTTCTAAAAGTAATATGGTACATCTAATAAAATAGTATATGATATATATCCCAATTTTTACCTATTCGCATGAAATTAGATTATACTATCTAATAACTTAATTAAAGAAAAAATTTAAACTTAATAAATGAAATACATTTTATTTATTTAAAAATTAAATACATTTTATACATATTAGATATAAATGATATTTACTTTCACAACAATTTTTATAGTCATATTATTTGATTCTTACTATCAAAAAGTTGCTACCAAGTTAGATTAAGCGAATTTAAAATAAAACCATAAAAAAATATTTTTATTATTTAAGTTGGTAGATGTTCACTTCATTATTCCTTTGATAGTTTAGGAGGTGTAAATGCATTTTTCCTAACTTATTATTTATTTATTTTCCCCTATTTATAAAAATCGTACCGTGCTTTTTGCTCTAGTTTTTTCTTTTGGGTGTTTTGTGAAATTTCGACATTTATCTACTAATTCTTTCCCATTATAATAGCTAAACCTTCAATATGAAATACAAAAATGGGCTGTAAAAGTTGAAGGGAAAGCAATCTAATGAGTAATGGGGATGTACTAGAAGACTTGAAAAGGAAGCAACAAATATAAATGAAATTTTGAATAAAAAACACGAAAAAATCAAGTGACAAATTCAATTGCCTAAATATCCTACTTTGTGAAGAGGAAAGAGCCTAAGTTCAACTTCGAGTGACAAAGCCCATTGTCACCAAAGAAGCATTTCTTCTTTTAGTTGGTTTTAAAACCCGAACCAAATTGGCCAATCCAACCGGGTTCGACTAGAACCGACCATATGTCTGGTTCAGGTGATGCTTGAGACCCAAAAATGGGAGGACTCAACAAAAAAATCGAGTGACCCGGAGCAAATCAAATTGAATCAACTCAAATCAAGGTTTGACTTGAGTTTACCTGATGCATTTGCAAAAGATACATGAGAAAGGCGTTCCTCAACAACAAAAATCAAGGAAGAAGGCGGCAAAGCAACAAAACGGGGCATGTGCAAGTAAGAACAGAGAAGTGTAAGTAGCAGAGGGGGCATGCAAAGGGAAGAACATGATGATTAGAAACCACATGTATGTATGCGTATGTGTCTATATATATTATAGTATACAATGAAGTATAAAATAAATAATTATGTATGACATGATGACATTATCGGTTCGATCACTAGGTTGACGCATCGGTTCGACCAATTACCCTGACCTAGTGACTTTATCGGGTTGGTCATCGATCTCATTTTTAAAACTATGATTGCTCCAATGAAGTTACACCAACAATTGAACTTGCCATGAATGACAAGGACCTCTTACCCCATCCAATCCTCCACATTAAACATGAAAATTATCCTACATTAGCATTTGAAACAAAAAAGAAACACCATTTCTTAAGTAGGGGGAACAAAAGTTGGTAGGCAGCTCAACAATTTTTGGATTTGGAGGCCACATCTCATTACTTCTCAAAATTGGTT